>NW_027411644.1:241685304-241845566 GCF_047663935.1 Musca autumnalis
GAATTTTAGCTACAGTTTTTAAGTAAACTGGCTGTAGTTTGAGATCCCGAAGCTCTTTGACCGAAAATCGTTCCTATAGGTCCATGTTTTGGTAAATCCCCCATATAATGGTATGGGGTGCCACCGTGGTGCAATGGTATGCACAAATGGGGGAGGCAAAATACCCCTCAGTAATGTTGGCGAAATTTCCTGAGTATTTCAGCCATGTAAAACTTCTCTACAAGTGGTGTCTTAAGATACACCGTTCGGACTCGGCGATAAACCGTAGGTCCCTTATCATTGAGCTAAAATGAATCGGGGTGCACTCATTGATGTGAGAGAAGTCTCCCATGTCCCATCTGGGATGTTTGTGGAACAATTATTATTATTATGGTACCAACCGATTAAAGAAATCTTTAAATACATTTTTTGACCAAATTTAGACCCTTTTAGTTCAGAACATTTTATAACCCGGTGATGGTTTCCAAGATATCAACATCAAGGCGACTAAGCAGACATATTTTTGATTGATACATGTTAGTGCAATCTTTATAGGAATATGTTAATGCAGCAGTATCAGTAATTTAACTTTTTCGTATGTGCAAACACCATTTAGAATAAGAAGACTTTTCACTGAGGGTCGAGACAATTTTTACATTCCTTTATGGCTTCTTTTAAGATTGTTTCTCCTTGACTTTTCGCTTTTATAGCAATAATTCATGCCTGTTTATTTATCTTGGGAATCAACCCAATATGGTAAAAGAGAATTTAAATATACATTTTACGCAAAATTAAGATATACTCGTTTGCGGGACCTTTATAGAATAGTAGCCTTTTAGAATAGAAGATCCGTTGAAACGAGTTCTATAGAATAGAACTGACTTCTAAAGAACAAAATCCGTTTATAGAATGGACTACCGGTTGAAGGGCTTATATAGAAAAGAAGATCCGTTGAATGGACTTTTATAGAAAACAAGTAAAAAAGTGTCAGTCGGCTTTGCCGACAGATATATACCCTCATCGAATGTATTTAATGTCCATTCAGAATTTTGTGGCCCTTTTTGGACATTTGAACATGCCGACAAAACTATCAATTAACTGCACTAAGACACAAATGGTGAACTTTTGTGAGGGAGGTACCCCTAGGGAGGACCGATATGGAACATTTTAGAAGCTAAACTAAATTTTGACAAAATATTAGGAGATCCAAAGTTTGGACCAAATTGGTTGCCCCATTCAAGTGATATCTTCCTAGCATTTTATTGACATTTTTAAATACTGGGGAGAAGTACCGGAAGTTGTGAACCGGTATTGCCACATGAAATTAAGTTTAGATATAATATGACGAAGACCAAATGTTGGACCAAATCTGTTGAACAGTTCGAGAGTTATTGTGCTATCCGGTGACATAGGGGTTTTTACACTTTTCGGGTTGTTTTCCCAAGAAATATGGAGTTGCCCTTGAAAAAACTGTTACCGTCGTAATGGTAGTAGCGAATGCGAATCGCTTCAACAAAAATCAAAGTGATTTGCGAGCAGGTCTTAAAGTTAACTTATCCGAAATTTTGTGTGAGAGGTACCAGAAGGAGCAGACAAATATAGTCCATATTCGAACCTGATCTATATCTGGTAGATATATTAAGATGTGCAAAGTATGGATTACATCGTTCACTCCCTTCAAGAGTTATCGTGCGTACAAATTTTCCGAACATTTTTGAACTTTTGTGGAGGAGGTACTTGAAGGAGTGGACCTATATGGCTTTTCTTCGAAATTAAACTATGTTTGGACAAAATATTGCGAATGCCAAATTTTGGACCAAATCGGTTTTTCCGTTCAAGAGTTATCTTGCACTCCAACCACTACACACGGTGTCATAGGGGTTTTTTGCAACTTCTTCGAACTTCTCCGAAATTTTGTGTGGGAGGTACCCGAAGGAGTGGAGCGATTGAGTCCATATTGGAACCTCATCCAAGTCTGGTAGAAATTTCACGATGTGCAAAGTATGGACCAAATCGGTTACTCCCTTCAAGAGTTATCGTGAGCACAAATTTTCCGAACATTTTCGAACTTTTGTGGGGGAGGTACCTGAAGGAGTGGACCGATATGGCCCATCTTCGAACTTAAAGTAAGTTTGGACAAAATATTACTTATTATAAGCCAAATTTTGGAACAAATCGGCTCATCAGTTCGAGAGTTATCGTGCGCACCAGCCAGCCAGATGGACGGACATTGCTAAATCGACTCCAAATTTTCTGAAACACATTTCGTCCAAACATACTTGGGGTCTAAAACCATTATTTCGATGAGGCACATTTTGCCCATTTGAAAGTGTATATACCCTCGTTAGCATAAATGCTGAGGGTATAAAAACCCATTGAATTGACTTCTATGGAATAAAATACCCCTTGAGGAGAAGGTCATTGAAATATCTTTTATAGAATAGAATTATATGGATTATAACACTGTGCAACAAAATTTTTTTTCAAAATGATGGGAAAGTAGTGGTAAAAATATGAGACACGTGTATCGGCGTTTTTAACGTTTACATCGGAAAGTAGCCAAAGTAGGAGGGGCAAGTTCTGCCCTTTTCTAGTTTTTTTTTCGGAATATTCGAGCTAAGATATCTTGGAATCCTTGCACTTTAAGTATATAGTGTCTTTACAGATGAGGATGTAGGAAATATTCTTGTTAAAAATTGTTACCCTCATGCGGTTCATCAAAGGGATCTTTTTCGTCTATTTTTCGAAAATATTTTAGGGTTAAAGTTGAACTTCATTTGAATTTATTTAAAATTGTCCCACAAAACATAATTTTAGAAAGATGACGTCAAAGACCAAAATATTCTTCGTCAATTTTTTCTGTGGGTCACCAAAGAAATGAAATGTCTATTTACAATATATGTATATGATGAAAATATCAGTATCAATTTTGCTGAAAAAACATGAACATATTTCCCAATTTATTTTTATTAACATGTTTTCCTTCTTTTTTCGTGTTGATACATGATAGTAATATAAAACTTGGTTCTAGGTGAAAAGGATCAAAAGAAGCAAAAATCTACACAAAATTTCACTGTGAGTTTCAGAATAAACCATATATCTAGGTATACTATTTTCTTAAGGAAATTGGATAACAAATTTATATATTTTAGAAAGAAATTATTTGTTTTAATTTTGGACTATTAATTTTGCATAATGAATGAAATAATGGATGAAAATCTAACGAAATCCTTCACTCTTTGGGAATATGGTAAAAAGAAGAAATGTTCCAAATCAAATTTCACTATGAGTATTTGAATAAAAGATGTCTGTAACCGTAACATATACAACTTAGGGGCATATTTTACAAACTTTATCCAGATTGTCGTTGTGACTGGACACTATAAATATTTTGTTGATGATTTTTTTTCGTTATAAATTCATACGAAAGGTGTTGCGCGTTAAACGGCTTTTGAAATATTTGTGGTGAATATATATTTGAGATCGGATGTTGTAAAATTGCGTATTTTTAGTACATTTAACTTAAATTACGTAGTAGGATAAGCCAGTAGTTGCTTATACAGTATGTGAAAATAAATGGGAGGTCTATGCCTGTGGTCCACTGATAATATAGGTGTTATATGGGCTCTCACATACACAATTTGGCGTAGTCAAAAATAATACAATGATGGGAGTAAATCCAGCTTTGGTGACATTTATGGAATTAAACCTTACTTTCATGTATCAACTCGAAAAAAGACGGAAAAAATGTTAATAACAACAAGTAAAAAAGCATTAAGTTCGGCCGGGCCGAACTTTTCATACCCTCCACCATAAAATATTCATTCCTGTCCCCAACTTTAAGTGAGTACGTTAAAATGTCAGATAATGTACATAAAATGCTTCATTCGGGAGGCCCTTTTTTATGGTGCCTATATCTAACTGTTGACAATTTTTGGTGGGCTAGAAATTGGGAGGTACTGTTATATAGGGGTTATAATAAAACATGGGCCTATGTTGACAGTTTTTGATGGGAGCCTTTAATATCAAATAACTCCTAATTCGGTTAAAAAATTTAGCTAGAATCCTCAAAATATCGAAAATCGGTACATAACGTGGGAACTTCAAATGTCATTAACAGCTAGTTCGGAGGTATCTGGGCTATACGAAAATATGAACTTAAATGAACAATTTTTGTTGCAGAATTTTTGTTGACTTTTAAATTTCAAATTACAGAAAGTTCGTCCAAAAAATAAAGCTAAGGTACGGAAAATCGGGAGGTTTGTTTTCGGGCTATACAAAAACATGGTCGGTTAAATAAAGCTAAGGTACGGAAAATCGGGAGGTTTGTTTTGGGGCTATACAAAAACATGGTCGGTTAAACATTTTAAGTAAAATCCTCAAAGTACCGAAAATAGGGAAGTATCGTTATATTGGGGCTATGTTGAAAATTGTTGATGCAGATGTGTGGTGACCACTACATCCTTCAAATGTCAAATTACAGTTAGTTCTGTTAAAAATTGTAGCTAAAATTGCCAAATTACTGAAAATTGGGATGTACCGTTACATGGGAGCTATATCCGAACATGGACCTATGTTGACAATTTTTGATGGAGAGGTGTTGTGACCACTAAGAACTTCAACTGTCAAATTACTGCTTGTTCGGTTTAATATTGTAGCTAAAATCATCAAATTAATGAAAATCGGGAGGTACCGTTATATGGGGGCTTTCTTGACAATTTTTGGTGGAGAGGTGTGGTGACCACTAAGAATTTCAAATGTCAAATGTTCAAATTACAGATAATTCGGTTAAAACTTGTTGGTAAAATTCTCAAAATACCTGAAATCGGGCGGTAACGTTATATGGGGGCTATTCCAAAACATGGACCTATGTCCACTAGTTATATAAGTTTTTTGACATTTAAGAACCCTAAATGTCAATTGATAGCTAAATCGGTGTGAAAATGTAGATAAAAACGTCAAAATGCCGCAAATCGGGGGTACCGTTATATGGGGGCTATACCAAAACTTGGACCTAGGTCCACAACTTTTGTTATATAAGTTTAGTTACACTTAAGAACCCTAAATGTCAAATTATAGCTATATCGGTCTGAAAATGTAGCTAAAAACGTCAAAATACCGTAAATCGGGGGGTACCGTTATATGGGGGCTATACCAAAACGTGGACCTATGTCCACAAGTTTTGTCACATAAGTTTATTGACATTTAAGAACTTCAAATGTCAAATTATAGCTAAATCGGTCTGAAAATGTAGCTAAACCCGTCAAAATACCGTAAATCGGGGGGTACCGTTGTATGGGGGCTATACCAATACGTGGACCTATGTCCACAACTTTTGTTATATAAGTTTATTGACTTTTAAGAACCCTAAATGTCAAATTATAGCTAAATCGGTCTGAAAATGTAGCTAAACCCGTCAAAATACCGTAAATCGGGGGTACCGTTAAATGGGGGCTATACAAATACGTGGACCAATGTCCACAACTTTTGTTATATAAGTTTATTGACTTTTAAGAACCCCAAATGTCAAATTATAGCTACATCGGTCTGAAAATGTAGCTAAAAACGTCAAAATACCGCAAATCGGGGGGTACCGTTTATATGGGGGCTATACCAAAACGTGGACCCATGTCCACAACTTCTAATTTATAAGTTTATTAACACTTAAGAACCCTAAATGTCAAATTATAGCTACATCGGTCTGATAATGTAGCTAAAAACGTCAAAATACCGTATATCGGGGGTACCGTTATATGGGGGCTATACCAAAACGTGGACCTATGTCCACAACTTTTGTTATATAAGTTTATTGATACTTAAGAACCCTAAATTTCAAATTATAGCTAAATCGGTCTAAAAATGTAGCTAAAAACGTCAAAATACCGCAAATCGGGGGGTACCGTTATATGGGGGCTATACCAAAACGTGGACCCATGTCCACAACTTCTAATTTATAAGTTTATTAACACTTAAGAACCCTAAATGTCAAATTATAGCTACATCGGTCTGATAATGTAGCTAAAAACGTCAAAATACCGTATATCGGGGGGTACCGTTATATGGGGGCTATACCAAAACGTGGACCTATGTCCACAACTTTTGTTATATAAGTTTATTGATACTTAAGAACCCTAAATTTCAAATTATAGCTAAATCGGTCTAAAAATGTAGCTAAAAACGTCAAAATACCGCAAATCGGGGGGTACCGTTATATGGGGGCTATACCAAAACGTGGACCTATGTCCACAAGTTTTGTTATATATGTTTGTTGACACTTAAGAACCCTAAATGTCAAATTATAGCCAAATCGGTCTGAAAATGTAGCTAAAAACGTCAAAATACCGTAAATCGGGGGGTACCGTTATATGGGGGCTATACCAAAACGTGGACCGATATAGCCCATCATCGAACTTGACCTGCCTGCAAACAAAAGACGCATTTTCCCAAAATTTCAGCGTCCTATCTCTATTTTTGTGGATGCTAGAGTGATTACCACAGACGGACGGACGGACGGACGGACGGACGGACGGACGGACGTGCTCAGATCGACTTAGAATTTTACCCTGATCAAGAATATATATACTTTATAGGGTCGCAAATGAGTATTTCAATGCGTTACAAACGGAAAAACAAACTTAATATACCCTCCATACTATGGTGGAGGGTATAAAAAAATAGGGAAACATTTTGATGTTTTTTCAGTAAAATTGATACTAATATTTTCATGATATATAATGTAAATAGACATTTCATTTTTTTGGCGATCCATAGGAAAATTTGACGAAGAATATTTATGTCTTTGACGTCATCTTTCTAAAATTATGTTTTGTGGGACAATTTTGAATAAACTCAGATGATGTCCGACTTTAACCCGTAAACGTGTTTTTTCATTTTTAGAGATTCCTGGCAATTAGGAGAGATTTACAGATTTGGTATATTCTGAGACATATAGTAGAATATAATGGCGAACTATCTTGTAGAATATTTTGATTTAATATGACCACATTTTAAAGACGTTTTTGAAATATTTTCGGAAAAAGACGAAAAAGACCCCTTTGATGAGGGTTAAAATTTTTAAGAAACATATTCCCCACATCCTCCTCTGTAAAAGTGCCAAGGACACTATATACCTAAAATGTAAGGATTCGAAAAAAAACAAGAGATCGGCTGAACATGCCACGCTCTTTCCGATGTAAACTTTAAAAACGCCGATACACGTGTCTCATATTTTTAGCTCTACTTTCATATTGTACTCAGTTTTTCTTGTCATTTTTTTGTCGCACAGGGTAATAGAAGACCATTTAAAGCTGCTAATATAGATTGGATGAGCAAGTAAATCGTTTTCTATAGATTAGAAGATCCATTGAAGGGATTTGTATAGATCCCGATGAAGGGACTTCTATAGAACAGAAGACCAGATGAAGGGACTTATACATTATAGAGACCCGATAACGAACAGCTATAGGATAAAACCCCGTTTAAGGACTTATCTAGGATAGCAGACTCGTTGAAGGGATTTCTATAGAATAGAAGACCCACTGAAGGGACTTCCTTATAACAGAAGGCCAGTTTACTCACAACTGTATTTGTTTAGGTGATAGCTCAGAAAGGCCGCAGAGAGTAGTTGTTGTTTGTGGAGATGAGCAATGGTGATACAAACCCGAGTGTTACCGATAAATAAAAGGAGATGAAATAAAACACAAAGGGTATTTAGTTGGTATAATAATAATAATGGTGTGCAGGTGATTTATTTAGGCGAAAAGTACTGATGACTTTACCTTGTATTGGGTGAGACGCGTTACAATTCGCGAGTAAACCGAGAAGTACTTACGTACTGGTGAAGAGATGACTTAAAAGTGTTTTGTGTATAAAAACCGAAAGTGAATCAAGGCTGAGGCAATCACTGCTTATTGGAAAGTTCTCACTACGATCCGAACTGAGCGAATACAGTTCCAGGGAGAAATTGCAGAGAAATTTCACTACCAAGAGAGTACTCTCTACGATCCGCGCTGAGCGAACATAGTCTCTGAGAAGATTTGTAGGGCAATGATTGGAAATATCACCCTACGGTCCGCCGTAAGCGAACATAGTTTCTCAGAGGGTTTGTAGAGAACACTTAAGGAAGGGAGGCCTCTCTACGATCCGAACTAGGCAAACAAAGGCTCCCTGGAGATTTGTAGTGAAAATACCAATAGAGAGTTTCTAACTTAAACAGTATTAAAATATTATAGTAACGACCCATGGATTCAACCTGATAAATGTGAAAAAAAAAGAATTAATTTAAATTTATATGAAAACATACGTAATGTTTTCCTCAATAAACACACAACATAAAAAAATTTTATGGTCATTCAAGGACCCATATCAAAAAATGAACAAAAAAATTATATTTATGTATGAGCATAACCTTTTTGTTAATTAAGAAACCGCAAATATTGGCTTAAGTGAAAAGACACTTAGTGAAAGAGAGGGGGAAGGAAACGTCATCATGGTAGTATGCAGAATATTCACTCAAGTTTGAAGTTAAAGTGTGATACATATAACGTTTTCATTCTATGGCTATATTTAAATCAGCATATTATAAAATCACAATAAATTAGTATATTTAATAAACAATTTTAAGTTGATTCAGGCCTATTTCAGTTTATTATAAAACTTTGCAAATAAACTCTTACGAAAATCAAATTAACTGTTTCCTGTCCACTTTCTTAATGTGAGTTGTTGAGAACACCAGGTGTTTCATAAAATTATTAACTTCTGGACAATTTTAAATTCAAACTTCCAGCATTTTTTATAGCCAACCAGAAAGTTAAACAGTAATATGCATATTGTCCACTTGCCTACTCTTTTATTATATTTTTATGGCAACCTCCCAACTCATACTGTGCGCGTCAGGTTTAAATTACTCTACACTGAATAAAGTTTCACCAACAATGTGAATTGTGTGGAATTTTTGTGGTCACTTTTACTGCTTAATTATTTTAGTGGTCCGTAAACGAAGTTGTCTTTGCAGATACTTTCATTATTACCTTGTACTCCTAGTTTTCTGCAATGAACTTTGTCGTGGTGTGAGTTTTATTTACTGTCTATGGTCGTGGTACTTTAAGGGTTGTTTGCGGTAGCAAGGGGGTTGTAATGACAGCTCTGTTCCAGAACTAAAAAGTTTTTACAATTTTTATCACTTTTACACATTTTGCGTTCCCGTACACAAAATTTATATGAAAATCGTTTACGACTTTTACAAGTTTTACGACTTTTACCACTTTATAAAGTACGGGAACAGGCCAATTATAAATATAACGGCTTTACTGGGCCTTGCAGTCCAATTGTGTTCACTGTTAGAACGTTGCTAAATTAAGTTGCCACTACAGTGGGCACATGCGTTTGAAACACTTTGGAGAAAGTCCACTTCTATTACGACAGTTAGCCGATGAGAAAAAGAAAACGCCAAGAAACAGTTCTACCAGTCTTAACTGCAAGGGCACAACTTAAAAGCCTGAGTTTGAGTCACTTGCCTTTGTACCATATTCTACATTTTACTCGATAAATAGGAAGTCCCATATAATTGAGCTAAAGCAACATGAGAGAACATTTCCACTTGCATAATTTCTGATGTGTCTTTACACAACTTGTCAAGTTGAAGCGATGCATTGGAGCTTATATGCAGTCATTTACACAAAAATGGTTCTTTTAAACCATATTGTAGGGTATTGGGTTGTTTCTACCTTATCTCACAGGTGTCACCTTTTATTTGCTATTTTTAAGGAGTTTGTTCATAGCACCATAATTGGTCTCCGGAGAATAACTTATTTTTCTTTTTTGTCTGCTTTGTTGTGGTATGGTAGACGGCAATTCTAAATTAATTTTTTATGCTACTCATAAATTACTATGATATATAACTATTTTATGAAATAAATACTCAGAAATTATACTAGCGAAGTTTTATGGAAAGAAATTGGCACAACAACTTTATATGAAAAATATTTATTGAAAATGCTCAACATTCAAATATAAACTTTCTAGCAGTAGTGGAATTCTGTAACTCATTTTTCGTGTAGCCGACAAATATCGGTAAATTAAAATGCAAATAATTTCGGTAATTAACGAAATTTTTCAGTAAGTTAACAACCAAAATAAAGCTGTTGCCAAATCCTACCGATAGCAACAGTGCTGTCTACTGTTATTGATACTTTTCATTCATAATTTTGCGTTTTAATGTTACCGATTTTTGTCGGTAAATCAAAAAATGAGTTGCATATGTAATTCCACTACAGGTAGAGTCTTGCGATTATAGTAAACAATTTTTAAAAATATTCTAAAGGTAAGGTCACATTAGGCAAATATTTGCTCAAAAGTGACAAATATTTGTTTGCCACAATTTGACCAGCAAATATTTTTCAAAGGCAAACAAGAAAACAGCTGATTTTGGGAAAACAAAACTATTTGGAAGCAAACAAAAATTTAACCAAATTGCTTTTAATGTGAACACCGTTCAGCAAATATTTTCCTCCTTTTTTGACAAACATTTATTAGGTCTTACAATTTGTTTGTAAGAGCAAACAAGAGCAAACATCTGCTGAAACACATTGTTGTCACATATTTAAAAGGGGCATTATGACCATAAAATGACGAAATTTCTTGTAAATATACATATAATACGAAGTCAATAATTAGTGAATAAAGAAATAAATAAATGGGAGGTGAGGGATTTATATATGTATATGGCGAAAACCAAAAATGTTTTACAATCGATGAATCCGAGTTTCACCCATTCAAAATTCGCGAACTGCTAACACATTCTATATAGTATGATTTAAAATCTATAAAATGAAGTGTTTTAGGAGGAATCCCATAAGGTCGACCATAAAAATTAATTTACGTGGAAGCTGTGTTGGCATCAATGTAGAAAAATATATAAAAATGGGTTGAAGCCAACATGTTTTTTATGCTCCCTTCTGATTTCTGGCTTAACCTTACATCTTATAGATATATGCTCAAAGAAAGACTCAAAGAATACTTCATGGGCAATATGATACTAGTGTATTATTTTTCGATATATCCACTGCATCCACCTAAAATTGATGCTGACATTTTGAAGCCGGAATTTCGGGGTTTTTTGAATTTTTTTTAATAATTCGGACGCGCAACAAGATAATATTCAAAACTCATAATAGGATTATAGAACACGTGATTTTACGTCGTTTAATGCATATCTTTTTTTCAAAAAACCTATTTTTTGCGTTTAAAATTTACAAGTGTCATTCAATTTCCTTTGTACCCCGCGTGAATTTAGTTTTTTTACGCGACGGATCTAATGAGACCTTCCGCGATCGAATCCATCGACTAAAACCGCGGATATAGATACGTTGGAAATACGAAAATCGGCAAAAATGTATTTTGGCAAATCGGCGTATTAAACCGCCGAAACCGGATGCGCATCAAAAATGGTGGATTTTAGCAAAACGCAAAATCTCAGAAATTATTAGACGTATTGGCATACATTACAATAGTAATTGTGACGTAATTATTGGTAGTGGTTATAATTGTACTGCTACGCTGATTTAGTTTTGTTATTTATACATCCAATACTGTCTTGAAAACAACAACCGACGTTTTAATCCCGATTATCTGTCCACTTTAATAAATCAGTACAAAAAATCCTTCTTTCTTTTAAAAATATTACCGTGGCAAGCTGTAAATAGCTGCGGTAAAATGTCAATTTTTTTCGAAAAATTTTGAAGAAGCCAAACAAAGTACCGCATATTGAATTTGACACTGTTTTTCATTTGGTTATTATTGTTTTATTTATACGCCCAATATTATCTTCACAAACTTCACCAACTAATTTTACAAAAAGCGCGATTTTTTTATAAAAAAATTTAATTTTCATAAGTCAATACAAAAAACTTCGTTTTCTATGTTTAAAAACATTATCTTGATAACCTGTATATTATTTTCATTAATAGAAAACGTTTTCATGGTAAACTGTATTCACCCTTTTGGTTGAAATATGTACTACGTTGACAACATTTAAATACAAATATCTATGAATTCATAATAAACAAAATTGAAAGCTGTTTATAAAAATAATTTTCCAAGGCACAATGTCAATGTGCCATAATTCACATACATTCGCAACAATACACAAATGAACTCATTCCGACAAGGCACTCATTGCCAAACAGGTGGTCTTTGATTTGCCTTCTCCACAACAAACAATAAACACAACGCCATTTTTATTATTTCTCTCTTTTTCTCTCTCTATTTTTCTCGGCCAAATAATTTTATATTTGCTGGCAGTTTTCTCAAACAATTTCTGGGTGAAAATATCTTTTCAAATGTGAACACACGGCAAACATGTTTGCCCATTTCGTTATTTGTCACTGTTTGAACAAACAAAATGTGTCAAATATTTGCCTGTAATGTGAACACAAATAAAATTTTGTATGAAATTCACATTTGTTTGGACAAATATGGGAAAACGAATTGGTACCAAATATTTGCCTAATGTGACCTTACCTTAATGATATTAAACTTGAAAATATTAGTATACTGCAACTTCATTTATTTGCGATAATCTAAGATCATATTATAACGGGTGGTGGGAAATGGCTTATTCCAAGGACAACTTAAGGACCCAGGACAACCTTTAGGCCCCAAAGAAGTACTACATTATAGATTAATCCGTAAATTTTTAATACGATGCATGCGTAATTTTTGCAAATTTTGCGTTTTTTTTAATATCACATAGGGGAGGTACCCCGCCCCCCTGGAATTCAATAAAATATGTTGCCTTTTTTCGTGGGCCATTCCTTTACATTCCCTGACAATTTTAGGAAAATCGATTCAGTAGTTTTTGCAGAAAAACTTTAAATTGGAAATTTTAAATTTAAATTGAAAAGTGTGGGCGCGGTAAAATTTTCTTTCCATAAAAACGGTAGTTGGGTTATGCCGGCATTTGATTTTTATTCATAAAGATATGGCGCCTCCTTCGTAATTCAAGAAAATATGCATCTTATTTCCCTGAAAATTTCACGAAAATCGGTTCAGTAGTTTAGTATATGTAACATTTTTTAAAAAGTGGGCGTGGTCAAGCCTTTTGGGTCCAAAAAAGTAGGTAAGGTCGGAGATACAACCACAATTGTATCGCATATTAATTTCCAAACCGACACATTCGTTATTACTTTAAATACAAAATTTATAAAAAATAAGGTATAGGGGAAATTTGTAGCCTATTTTCACCGGGAGCCATCCCTGTACATTCCATGACAATTTCTTTGTAGAAAAGATCAAATTTGAAAATTGAAAAAAAGAGGGCGTGGTCAAATTTTCTTTGCATAAAAACCTAACTTGGGCTATGACGAACATTTCAGAAAAAGAATTATCCAAATCGGTCCAGCCGATCTCAACTTATGCCATTAGCAACGAACGACATTTGATTTTTATTTATATAGACTAGCATGTGCCCGCTACTTCATATGCAAAAAGTTCACGTTTATATAAAAGAGAATGCAAACATGATTTTTGTTTACCCCGTTAGAATTTAAATATTTAGAATTTATAAAGTAAACTTACAAAATGCCATTCCTAACTTACCTAATATTAACGGTGAAACATTTTCTTACACTTATATGGCCTGTTCCCGTACTTTATAAAGTGGTAAAAGTTGTAAAAGTCGTAAACGATTTTCATATAAATTTTGTGTACGGGAACGCAAAATGTCTAGAAGTGGTAAAAATTGTAAAAACTTTTTAGTTCTGGAACAGAGCTATAGCCGGTTTCAACTTCAATTTCGTTCCAATTTGTTTGGTTTGATTGAAAAGAAAAATATTTTTTTTTTTCAAAAAACAGAAGTTTGGTATTAGTTCGAATATATTGGAATTCGCATTCTCTTAGTGAAACAGGCCATTAGAGCAATTTGAATTTAACCAGGGTTTCGGAGTCGAGGTATTTTCAGCTCGACTGCGACTCCGACTCCAGACCATATTTTTTTCACGACTCCGGCTCCGACTCCGTGCGTGCACAAATTTTTAACTTTTTCCTATATTTGGGCCCATATAAGCTAATCTGTTGGTTTTTCCTAAAATATTCTTTAGAAAAGCATTCGTTGGAATATAATAAATATTTTTGTGGGCTTATCAAGGACAACAAAGATTAAGGCCTGCGTACATAAGCTGCCTTGCCTGATTGTCTTGATTTCCTGCTTCATTTCTGACATAATAAAAATAAAAGAATAAAGAAAGCTGAGCAAATTTCGAACTGGGTTGCCCTTTTCTTTTTTATTCTTTTATCAGAAGTAAGCAAGGTAAGCAGGCAAGGCAGCTTATGTACGCAGCCCTTTAGTCCTTCATCGATCGATTGTGTAAAAAATATTAGATTTTACGGAAATAATGGATAGAAAAATTCAAATTTTAAATTATTGGCATAGAACTGAAGTTTTTGGTCATAAACGGGCAAACACATTTTGAAGAATTAAATCGTTCGATAAATTACTAGATTTTGATGTACATATTTACTAGATTTTTATCGACTAATTAAGATTTTATGTAATCTTATTTAAATATTATACAGGGATAAGGGGTTGTAAAAAAGTCATAACACAGTAACCATCCGAATTTCATACATACATAGTTAATAACTAATACGAAATGTACCGAAATACATTAACATAACGTTTTTCTTTTTTTGAGAATGGAGCGGGTAAAAATATGAAAGGACAATAAAAACGTGACAATATCGATATATTGGATGTGGGGAACCTACATAAAATTTTCGGAGGAACATTTTTGTAGAATTTTTTCATGTAGTAGATCTGATCTTTGTTACATTTTCAATTCAAGGACAAATGGGACATGGATGGAACTGAGCTAGTAGGAAAATATATTCCTTTATTCTATTTGACTGAAAACATGTTATCTCAAACTGATGCAACAATAACGCCAAATAATGATATAAAAATATCATTACGCCATAACTCAGAAACTTCAGCTAAGTGATCCGTTGGGGTTCTTAATATGCTCAAGAGGCGCCTTCATTCCCAAAGGGAATTTTACGCCCCAAGACGTTGACTTCCATTTTGTGTCACAGTGTTATCAGTAGGATTTAACATAGAGACCACAATGTCTTTCATAAGAGTCCAACAGGTCCTCTAATAGAAGACAAGGATGACTTCTCACAAAAGACAATATGTCCAGACCAGTAGCATTTTGTGAGAAGACCAGTAGGTCTTCTGGCAGAAGACTTGTAGGACTTATATAGGAGACGTTCAATGTCCAATTAATTCGATCGTCATAGAACATCTAAACATCGTATAAAGGATCAATTGGACCAAAAAGATATTCTTGACATGCATTGTGTAAACAAATTGGAGATGAAAAGACTAGACTTTAAATGATAGTAAATATCCTCTAATTAGTATAATATAGGTACTGTTTGCTTATATGTTTTCTTATAGCTTTCTTTTAAAATAAGTAATGATTTTTCGAAATAATTGGTGTCCCGAATTTAATGTTATATTTATATAATGTAGAAAAAATTTGCTCGGAGTCGGAGTCGAGTTATTTTTTTCGACTCAGACTCCGACTCCAGCAAAATTGCTCGACTCCGACTCCGAAACCCTAAATTTAACCATACTTTGATCTTAACATATTACACACAGGTCTTCTCTCAATAATTTAGTACAATTTAGTAATTTTTTACACTTTGCACTTTTCAGATCTTCTTCGCCCAATATTACATAAAGTACCATGAATTACATTTCGTATGCTTACAGCTCCGATTTCCAAAACCACCTCTTTATTTAAAACCCAACACCAGATTTGAGTATTCTAACTCTACAAAATTTAAGAATACCAGCATGGATACCAAGAAGACACAATACAACATTTTTTACAATAAATTTGTTCGTACGTTATAGTTCACATTTTCAAAAAAACGTATCTTAACCCAGCGTTTACACTTGCCAGTGACAGTTCGAAAAATTCAATACATAAATAATATTAAACTAAACAAAGATTTAATGCATATTTTCAAAAACGTTGTGAAATATAAATAATACATCTCGGTAGCTGCAATATATTAGTAATAAATAAAGATATAATTTTGATGTTTTTCATGAAAATATAGGTTGACAAATAGTTTCTCCTCTGGGATTATACAATATTAAAAAGACGGCAATACTAGATTCATTATGTTTATGATTGAAAACAATTTTTTTAAAACGAAATAAAGTAAAAATAATAAAATTTGTTGTGAATTATGTTTTAAATCAAAAATATAATGCAATTTAGTGTGTTATATGCGGCTTAAAATAATTTTGAAATTGAACCTGCACTGGCATGTGTAAACAAACAAGAAAACTGCATGTCTTTTTCGGCATTTTCGAGTAGAATACATGTACTCAACTGTCACCAATTTACTGGCATGTGTAACTGCAGTGTAACTCAACACACCAAAATTTACCCTAAATTTCAGAAGTACGCCGAATACCAAATTTAGTATCATTCAGTACTTTTTGTACACTTATATATAACCCAGCTCATTAACTGTATCCCTAATACCAAGTTTCAGAATAACAATTTTACCTATACACTCTATACGAAATTTACATCCAACACAACATTTTAGTACCTTTCATCTTAACCCTACACACCAGCACTGACCCTAATTCTAACTCTATACGTACACTTAATTTAAAATTTAGCTACTTATGCCAAATTTTGGAATTCCACCGAATACAAAATTTAGTACATTTACTACTTTTTGTACACTTATGGTATGTATGTATTTCTAAAATCCAATAAAAAACAATACCAATACAAATTTTAGTACCATTTGGTACCATTCGTACTCTTATAGAACGTATTTACAAAACCACATCCGCATCTCAACCAACAGCGTACTTCATACCAAATTTCAAAATTCAACTTCTGTCCTTACACCCTATACGAATTTGTGTGCTATTTAGTAGTTTTCCTACCACCACCTCCATATTTGAACCCAACATAACAACAACTATATTCACGTCAAAGTACTAATTAACAACTCTACTCCTACACCCTATACAAAATATAGTACTATTTAGTACTTATCGTATTCTTATGGTACCTTTTTCCAAAACCAACTCCACTTCTCACAAATTGTACCAATTTTAGTAAGTAAAAATCTACACACATAAGTAATCCTAATTCCACCTCTATTGCCCAATTGTACTAAATTTAGTACCATTCAGTACTTTTTGTACACCTGAGTGCGAATTTCCAAAACAACCTCCATATTTCAATCCTACACTCCACCACTAATCTTAATTCAAAATTTTAGAATTCCAGCTCTATCTGTTTGCCCTAATCCAAATTGTATGAAATTTAGTACCATTTAGTACACCTAAGAGCGAATTTCCAAAACTATCTGCATATATCAATCCTACAAGCCAACAGTAATCTCAATTCCAAATCTCAGGATTCCAGCCCTTTTCTGAAGATATTTCCGGTGGTAGAATTTCAGACAAAATCATATAATTTTGTAAAAGTTTTTTTTTCACTAATAAATTAAAGTTGTCTTAATAAAATATTAAAACAACTACTATGGGGTTAAGCCTGACTATTTTGAAAAGAAAAATAGGAGTAACAACACCAACCCACCCAATTTGTAAAAGTATAAAATATAAAACTATAATTTAAAAAATAAGTTGTATTTATTATGCCGATTTTTTCCACCTTAACAAACGTTTTAAAAAAAAATATATATCTTAAAACTAAAAGTACACACTGCCTCCATTCTGAATCTAATGTACATATATGCATTTGGTTATTACCAAACTCTTACAAATTGCATTTTAATCATGCTCTGAGTTTTAATCTTTTTGAATATTTTTTATTTTGTCTTCGAAATTTTGATTTTGACTTCTAATAACACCGCGAGTTTTGAATGTTTTTGAAAACAAATTGCATATCCCTATACATATCTTCACTTGTTGTTTCTTCAAATCAAACTAGAAAACTCGCGCAATTAAAGGTGTAAAAACCGACTTTTTGTCTAAAAACTTGTCCAAATTACCTATAGTGCGATGATTTGTAAACTTTAATTTGTTCCGAGTTGATTGTCCATTAAAGCAATACGTATACACAACATATTTTTTGTTTAACGATGTTCATACGCCCTAAACAACTTTTTTACATATGTACATATATGGGTTTTAATAGAGTTGTGCAAATTTAGTTCAATTAAAAGATCTACTTCAATACGTAAACAACAAAAAACAAGTAAGAAAGGGCTATAATCGGACGGAGCCGACCATGTGATACCCTACACCACATTCTCTGGACACTGCTGGACACGGTGTTTATTTTATGTGAATGCGACACGACAATAACATAATTGATATAATTAATTGCTATTTTTGCATCATTTATTATTTTGCATCAAAGGAGTGGTCAAGAGTAGGATTTCAAGTGTTCGTAATTTGTCAGAATATGCCCCCAAAATTAAAAAAAAAAATTATATTTTTCCCACAATGGCCAATCGTCAATTTTGCCCGCTGAATACTATCCGATAATTTTTAAAAATTATTGGTATTTATTTGTCCAAACTTCTTACTTAGTTCAAAATTAGTCAGTATAAAAATTAACCTTCAATCTCCAGCTTGATTATGGTTACACTACACACAATTATAACTATAACTATGTTATCTGACCACGTACATGGGTATAATTGGCATCAATGGAAAGATCAAGAGTTCCTCTTCTAAATATAACTTACTGGGGTGAAACATATCTTTCAGGAATAAAAATATAATCACAGTACTTAAAATTTTACCAATTTTCACATAAAAGTTTTGGTCCGTTTCACCCGCTAAATATTATCTGATCATCATGTTAAATTGCAGACTTTTTCTTTGTCGTAAATCCAAAACTTTCTTAAAATTTCGCGTCGATCAGACCATCATTCGCGTCGATCAGACCATCAGACCGCTACAAAATCAGTTAAAAATTTTACTTTTGGTCCATTTCACCCCCTAAGTAGCTATCTATTCTGGCGTGAGACCGACTTCCATACAAAATTTCGTGACGATTGGTCCTTTACATTTTTTAATGGACGGACAGACAAAAACAAACTTATAATACCCTTCCCACATTGTGGTGTTAGGTAAACAACGATTAAATGATTTACTGATATAAAGGGTGATCCATTTAGAGGTTCCCAACTTTTTTAAAGAAAAAATAAAAAATAATTTAAAAAAAATTAAGTTTCAGTGTTTTATTTAGAAATGCACTTAAAACTAGAAAAAATTTGTCGCTTATTCTCAATAAATATATTCTTTCTCATTTGATTGCTTGAGTGGAGTATTCCCCCATTGGCTCAACTTCATTTATTACCCTCTATTACAGAGAGTAATGTTTTTCAAAACGAACTGACAGTGTTGCAAAATTTTACTGATCGCTACCAATATCATGATTTCATCCCTGCGAAGGGAATTATCAATTAGATTCTCAGTTTTTGAAATGATGCCTTTTTAGCGAAAAACCGAACTCTTTAAGTGTCTAGTATTCCCATATGAGTGAGAATCACACTCACTTTTCGGCTTTTCCAAAGAAACACTAAAATCAAAATATTCTGCAATATGTCAGCGCGTATCAACTAAGAATTCTTCGAATTCTGTGAGTTGAAAAGAACATCATCACAGTTGCCTGTGAGGTTGTTATTGGAATTTTGTTTTTAACAAATATTCTTTCTCATGATAGAATCTCTCAAATAAAACGCTTGCCGTTTAATTTTGCCACCATTTATAATTTAAATGCAAGCGTTTTATTTGAGAGATTCCATCATGAGAAAGAATATATTTATTGAGGCTAAGCGACAATTTTTTTCTACTTTTAAGTGCATTTATAAATAAAACACTGAAACTTAATTTTTTTAAATTATTTTTTATTTTTAACATTATAGTAAATGTATTTTTTTAACAACTGATAGTCAGGCTATACCAAAACCGGGACTTATGCCCATAATTTTTGGTGGGGAAGTTTCTGTACGATTGGGAACTCCAAATGCCTAGTTACAGTCAATTCTGGCTAAAAATGTAGATAAAATCCTTAAAATACTTGAAATCGGGTGATACCACTACGAGTATGTGGGGGCTATACCAAAACATGGACCTATGTCACACATTTTTGGTGGAGAAGTTTCTGTACGATTGGGAACCCCAAATGCCAAATTACAGCCTATTCGGGTTAAGAATGAAGATAAAATCCTTAAAACACTTGAAATCAGGTGGTACCGCTATATGGGGGGTATACCAAAACCTGGACCCTATGTTCACACTTTTTGGTGTGGAAATGTCTTTATCATTGGAAATCCCAAATGCCAAATGACAGCTAATTCGGGCAAAAATGAAGATAAAATCCTCAAAATACCTGAAATCCTGTGGTAGCGCTATATGGGGTCTGTAGGAAAAAATGGACCCATATTCATATACACGGTGCTCTTGAATCAAATTTAAATGGAAGGTGGTTACACCTGGGAAGTTTTTGCGGATTCTGAAACTACAATGTTCATAGATGAGAAAAATCAAAAAACAAAAAAAATCGCCGGAGCGCTTTTTAAATAAATCGCGATTCAAGTTGACATTTTTAGGGGTTGTTTAGGTTTTCACGATTTTGCTTAGAAACCGCAAGTCCTATCAAAATGAGAATGAAGAATATGTTGTACCTATAAAAATTCTCTATAAGATTGACCTTTACGGTATTTTCGTAGGTTTAACCGTTTTTGAGATATTGAAGTTCAAATTGGGTCAATGCACTGACTGTACCGCCCCCTTATAAAGCAATGTCATGAAGGGTGCGCCTTAACTAACTTTTAATGAAAACCGCTTACACAGGGGAAGTTTTTGTGAATTCTGAAACAGCAATGTTCATGGATGAGAAAAATCCAAAAACAAGAAAAAATCGCTGTAGGGATTTTTAAATAAATCGCGGTCAAAATTCACATTTTTAGGTGTTTTTTAGGTTTTCACGATTTTGCTTGGAAACCCAAAGTCCAATCGAAATGGAGCTAAAAAAAATTTTGTAGCTGTGAAAATTCTCTATAGGATTGACGTTTATGATTTGTTCTCAGGCTGTACCATTTTTGAGATAAAGAAGCTCAGTTTACATTTTTAGGTTTTTTTGTTAGGGTTTCGCGATTTTGCTTGAATACAGCAAGTCTTATCGGCATGGGACCTGAGAAAATCTTATAGCTGTGAAAATTCTCTACAAGACTGGCTTATATAATTTTTCCTAGGTTGTACCATTTTGTTAGATATATAAGTTTAAGTTGGGAAATTGCAGTCATGACATTGTTTTATAAGGAGACGATACAGAATTGAATTGAATTTGAATTGTCCCAATTTCAACTTCTATATCTCAAAAGTTGTAAAACCTACGAAAATATCATTAAGGTCAATCTTGTAGAGAATTTTGATAGCTACAACATTTTCTCTATTCTCATTATGATTGGACTTGCGGTTTCCAAGCAAAATTGCAAAAACCTGAACAACCCCTTAAAATGTAAACTTGAATCGCGATTTATTTAAAAAGCGCTCCGGCGATTTTTTTTGTTTTTTGATTTTTCTCATCTATGAACATTGTAGTTTCGGAATCCGCAAAAACTTTCCAGGTGTAATCACCTTCCATTTAAATTTATTTCAAGAGCACCGTGTATATTGTCATCCAAATGTGAAAAGTGTGCAAAGTTTCAGTTCGATTGGTCAACTGCAACTGCGTTAAAAATGAGTTACTAGATTTGAACTAAATCGGGTGGTACCGCTCTATGGGGGCTATAGGAAAAAAATGGACCCATATTGGATTTGGTGTCATATTGATGTATTGTCATCCAAATCTGAAAAGTGTGCAAAGTTTCAGTTCGATTGGTCAACTCCAACTGTGTGGAAAATGAGTTTCCAGATTTGAAAATCAAGTTAGATAAAACACCGTAAAAACACTGTAAAAATGGTAAAAATGGACCAATATTGGTTTTGTTTTCATATTCATGTATTGTCATCCAAATCTAAGATTTGAAAATCAAGTTAGATAAAACACCGTAAAAACACTGTAAAAATGGTAGAAATGGACCAATATTGGTTTTGTTTTCATATTCATGTATTGTCATCCAAATCTAAAAGTGTACAAAGTTTTAGTTCGATTCGTTAACTGCAACTGTGTCAAAAATGAATTACCAGATTTGAAAACCAAGTTAAATAAAACACCGTTAAACACTGTGAAATGGACCTATCTTTGTTTTAATTTCATATTCATGTATTGTGATCGAAATCTGAAAAGTGTGCAAAGTTTTAGTCCGACTGGTCAACTGTAACTGTGTCAAAATTGAGTTACCAGATTTAAAATGCAATTTAAATAAAACACCATTAAAACACTATAAAAATGGATCAATATTGGTTTTGATTCCATATTCATGTATTGTCATCTAAATCTGAAAAGTGTGCAAAGTTTCCGTTCGGTTGGTCAACTGACACTGTATTAAAAATGATTTACTAGATTTGAACTAAACGGACACCAAAGCAAGTTAAATAAAACACTGTAAAAGCATAGACAATTTCAATTGAATGGGAAATTTTTATTATCATTTGAAAGAACATTCTTTGGCATTTATTTTTTTATGTTTATGTCTGTCAAATGTTGACCGCGTCTACGTCTTAGACGGTATGTCCGTAGAGTCCAAATTTCGATAATTCGTTCAAACATTTCGACTGGTAACAGACGATTGGCACGCGTGATGTTTTGCTCCAAGGCCTGAATCGAAGAGGGGTTGTCCACAAACACATTAGACTTTACATATCCTCACAGAAAAGTCTAACGGTGTGATATCATACGACCTTGGTGGCCAATCGAACGTCCAAAATGTAAAATTGTCTGCTCATCGAAGTGTTCTCTCAATAAATCAATTGATTGATGCCATGTGGGGGAAGATGGGCGGTCTTCTTGAAACCAACATGTCGCCGAGATCACGAGCTTCATTTTCAGAATCAAATAATCGGCTATCATGGTCGCAATTGAAGGTTATGTTCTCACCGATATCATTTTTGAAGAAATATGGACCGTTGATTCCACCAGCGGACATACCACATGAAACAGTTGTTTTTTTTCTGGATGAAGTAACACCTCTTAAACCTCTTTAGGTTTCTCTTAAGCCAAATGCGGCTACTTTATTTGTTTACATACCCATTCAGCCAGAAATGGGCCTCCTCACTAAACAAAAATTAGCTTGAAACACATCCCCCAATAAAAGTGAATATTCGTAATAAAGTTGAACGATTTGTAAACGTTGTTGAAGCGTATGTCTTTCCACGATAGAATGCCAAACAATACTAAACAAAAATAACATGACAACATTTCTCGACTCACACGTGATCTGTCAAAAAGGGGTTATTGAAAAAAGTACCTCTAGTTGGATCACCCGTTATTTGTTTGTAGAAATCACTCATAGCTATTGAAACTAGGGCAGTGACCCCATCTCCAAGTTTAACCCATCTCCAATTTTTATATCCTCAGCCTTTAGGCTAAAGAGGGTATATGGGCAATATTATTGAAAATTTAACATCGTTGAAGCCAAGGTTTACCCGTTTATAACTCGCGAATAGTGGTTGTATATTGTACAATTTACAAGCTTTTGGATAAAATGAAATGTTTTTAGACTTGGCAAAAAATATTGGCCTTCAAAGTTGATTTGCATGGAAGCTGTGGCTATATTTATGTTAAAAAATGGGTAAAAATGGGTTGAAGCCAACGTGTCTTTTTTTGTTTTCTCTCGATTTGTGATTAAACCACACTTTTCACGATTTTCCCGTTAAAGTAAAAGTAGAAGGCAACTAAATAAGGATCATCTCACTAGTGTATAACTTCTCAAAATTTGATCTGCGTCTACCATTAAATGATGCTGACATTTTGAAGCCAGATTTTAAGTGTTTTTTGAAATTTTCTTATAATTTCGTTCCGCAAACAGGTTTTTCAAAAAATCATATATAGGAATGAAGAACTCACGATTCTGATTTATTTGATATATGTGTCGTGAATGTAGCCTACACAGCTTCAGAGAAATCTGTATCCAAATACGAAAATTTTGTGCGAACAAATTTCTAAAAATCATATATTTCGGAGCTAATTTGTACAATTGGCATTCGATTTACTCGTGCATGATTGCAAATTTTGGATTTTGACGTTGCGGATCTAATAAATCATTATTCGTTAAAATCCATCTACTAAAACGCGAGATAGGAGAAATTCCAATGTAGGAAAATCACCTAATATTGTTTTTGAAAATATCGCGCATTTTATCGCGTATTCTGTCGGCCGCTTGCACTACTATGAAAAAACTAGTGCAGCATCTTCCTTTTTGCGGAAACAGAGATTTAAAAACTTCACTGATAAGGGAACTACATTCATTTTATCCCAAAAATAGTGTGTGATGCTACATCCACGGTTCTTGACTGATTACCTTGAAATAGGTATACATCGATGCAGATTTTCATGTTGACACTAAAACCGGATGCGGAACGAAATTGTATGAACTTTGCGCAAATTAGCGATGTTTTATAGGTTTTTTATTGCTAAGATGCAGCCGATGCTACACCTTAGCGTCCAAATTATATTTCGAAAAATATATACAAATTAAAAGATATGGTCTTGCTGTACATGAAATTCACATGCGGACAAAACGATTTTGATAATTACGCGTTATACATATATTTTAATAATGCATATAAGTTAAAGCGGTTTATTTGAAATCTATTTCCGTCGAAGAAGTCTAATGATTTATTTCAACAACCCGATAACTTTCCTCAATGGGAAACCTTCTATGTAAATGTAGATAAAGCAAAATCCGCCCATTTTCTTTGGAGTTTCAAGAAAAATAAAAGAAGTACTCCTATAGAATTTTTCCAATATTTTCTACTCTAGAATGCATGTGAAAATTATTATTCCAAACCAAAATTTGTTTTTTGTATCACAAATATGTGCTTATTTTGGCTATAATATCCTAACTACTATCCCGATGATTATAAGTTTGGTCTCATTTGATTCCCCGTGAAGTCTTTCTTTAAAACTGTTACTTTTTTCTAATTGTTGACGGGTAAATGGACCTATATTTTCAAACAATTCGGATTACATTTAAAATTTTGTCAATTTTTTGTAAATTCCGCGAATGCTGAGTAACATTTTACAAATATTATGCAATCTACTTAATGACGTCACTTCGTGATAACTTTTTAGTGCCAATTGTGCTCAATAAAATAATTAGCGTTTTTATAATAATTTTTTCTTAAAAGCAGAAGTAAAACCGCGATAACATTTGTCCGCAACAACCAAAAATTTGCTCGCGAGCGGATTTGTACTGGGGAATTTTTTCTTAACCTATGTACCAAAAATCGTTAATGTAGCGCGAAAAGAAAAAAATCAATTTTCTGGAAATGGAATATGAAATAATTGGCAGTTTTGCCCATATACACTTTGATACGACTAAAAATGTGCCTCATCGAAATAATGGTTTTAGACCCCAAGTATGTTTGTACGATATCCGTTTCAGACAATTTTGAGTAGATCTAGCAATCTCTGTCCGTCTGTCTGTCTGTCCGTCTGCCTGGCTGGTGCGCACGATAACTCTCGAACGGATCAATCGATTCGGTTCAAATTTTGGGTATCGAAATATTTTGTCCAGATTCGATCTAAGTTCGAACATATAGGTCCACTCCTTCAGGTACCTATAGGTCCACTCCTTCAGGTACCTCCCCCACAAATGTTCAAAAATTGTCGCAAAACTTGTGCGCACGATAACTCTTGTAGTGAATAACCGATTTGGTCCATACTTTGCACATCGTGTAATTTCTACCAAACTTAGATGAGGTTCCAATATGGACTCAATCGGTCCACTCCTTCGGGTACCTCCCACACAAAATTTCGGAAAAGTTCAGTTTAGGACCTGGTCTCGAATCGCTTTGATTTTTATTTGCTCAAGTTGTATTCGTTGTCCTCTATACGACGCTGTAAGTTTCGTTAGGGGCAAGGCCATACTTCCTCAGAAAATAGCCTGAAAGTTACAAAAAACCCTATGACACCGTGTGTAGTGGTTGTAGCGAATGATAACACTCGAACGGATCTGCCGATTCGGCCCAAAATTTGGCTTTCGTAATATTTTGTTCAAACTTAGTTCAAGTTCAAAGATGGATTATATCGGTCCACTCCTTCCGGTACCTCCCCCACAAAAGTTCGAAAATGTTCGGAAAATTTGTGCGTGCAATAACTCTTGAAGGAAGTAACCGATTTGGTCCATACATTGCACATTATGAAATTTCTACCAGACTTAGATGAGGTTCCAATATGGACTCAATCGGTAAACTCCTTCGAGTACCTCCCACACAAAATTTCGGAAAAATTCAGTTTAGCACCTGCTCTCGAATCACCTTGGTTTTTGTTGTAACATTTTGTATTCACTGTCCCCTATACCAAGGTACAAGTTTCCTCAGGGGCAAGTCCATACTTCCTGAAAAAATAGCCTGAAAGTTGAAAAACAAACCCTATGACACCATGTTTATAGGTGGAAGCGCAAGATAATTCTCGAACGGAAATGCCGATTCCGGCCAAAATTTGGCCTTCGTAATATTGCTTCCAAACTTAGTTTAAGTTCGTAGATAAGCCATATCGGTCCACTCCTTCAGGTACCTACCCCACAAAAGTTCAAAAATATTCGGAAAAATTGTGCGCACGATAACTCTTGATGGGAGTGACCGATTTGGTCCATACTTTACACATTCTCATAATATCTACCAGATATAGATCAGGTTCGAATATGGAATATAGAGTGGACAAATATCCACTCCATCCCGTACCTCCCACACAAAATTTTGGATAAGTTCACTTTAAGACCTGCTATTAAATCACTTTGATTTTTGTTAAAGCAACTTACATTCGCTGCCTCAATTACGATGGTAAAAGTTGTTTCAGGGTCAAGTCCATACTTCTTGAGAAAACAGTCCGAAGGGTGTAAAAACCCCCTATGGCACCCCCATGGTCTATGTCGGCCCATTCCTTTAAGTACCTTTTCCGCAAAATTTTTGAACTTTAATCCTAATCAACATTTTTGTCGGTTCATACGACCAAAATTTTGAAACCCCCTAAATACATAAGTTTTTTTTGTGAAAAATGTGTTTCAATTTGCACAGGCTGGGGGTATATCTCTGTCGGCAAAGCCGATTGATACTTTTTAACTTGTTAATACCAAAAGCAGTACAGACATAATTCGCACACAAGTATATTTTTCCGCCAATTTTAATTAGTTTAGAAGGTAAACAAGTTATTAGGTATATACCTAGGTTTTGACTTATATAAGGAGGGTATATACATTTTCATACGGGCAAAAAGAGCCTCATCAAAATAAAGGTTTTAGACCCCAAGTATGTTTGGACGAAATGTGTTTCAGACAATTTGGAGTTGATTTACCAATGTCCGTCCGTCTGTCTGTCTGGCTTGCTGGTGCGCACAATAACTCCCGAACGGATCAATCGATACGGTCCAAAGTTTGGCTTTCGTAATATTTTGTCCAAACTTAGTTTAAGTTCGAAGATGGGTTATATCGGTCGACTCCTTCCCGTACCTCCCCCACAAAAGTTCGAAAATGTTCGAAAAATTGTGCGCACGATAACTCTTGAAGAGAGTAACCGATTTGGTTTATACTTTGCACATCGTGAAAATTCTACCAGACTTAGATGAGGTTCCCATATGGACTCAATCGGTCCACTCCTTCGGGTACCTCCCACACAAATTTTCGGATAAGTTCAGTTTAGGACCTGCTCTCGAATAGCTTCGATTTTTGTTGTAAAAAACTTGTAATCACTGCCCCCCATACGACGGTGCAAGTTTCATCTGGGGCAAGTCCATACTTCCTGAGAAAATAGCCTGAAAGTTGTACAAAAAACCTACGACGATAACTCTCGAACGGATCTGCCGATTCCGTCCAAATGTTGCCTTTCCTAATATTTTGTCCAAACTTAGTTTAAGTTCGAAGATAAACCATATCGTTCCACTATTTCAGTTACCTCCCCAATTGTGTGCACAGTAACTCTTGAAGTGAGTGACCGATTTGATCAATACTTTACACATCCTAATATATCTATCAGATTTAGATCAGGTTCAAATATGGATTATATTTGTTCACTCCTTCGGGTACCTCCCACACAAAATTTCGGATAAATTCACTTTAAGACCTGCTCTCAATTTTTTTTGAAGCTACTTGCATTCGCTGCCTCAATAAGGACGTTAAAATTTTTTTCAGGGGCAGGTCCCTACTTCTTGAAAAAACAATCCGAAAGGTGTAAAAAATTCCTAGTGGCTAGAGAGCACTATAACTCTCGAACTGATCAACCGATTTGGTCCAAAATTTGCTTCGTCATATTTTGTCCAAACATAGTTTCAGTTCGAATTGGCCCAACTTAGGATCTTTAAATATTTTATCCAAATTTAGTTTAATTTCTAAAATGGCTCATATCGGTCCTCTCCTTAGGGTACCTCCCGCAAAAAAGTTCAACATTGGTGCCTAAGTGCAGTTTATGATCTGTTCGAAGATCCTTCGGAAATGTATACCAGTACTGTTCGTTGTGGTCCTGTTTAAAGCGATATTATGTTTTTTTGTGGATAAGTCCATGCTTCCTGGTATACTGGTCCAAAAGATATACGAAGACCCACTGGCTTGAAACACATCCCCAATAAACGTGAATTTTCGTAATAAAGTTGAATAGTTTGTAAACGTTCTTCAAGCGTAAGTCCTTCCATGATGAAATGCCAAACAATACTAAACAAAAATAACATGACAGCATGACACTACTCACACTTGATCTGTCAAAAAAGGCTATAGAAAAAAATACCACTAATTGGATCACCCGTTATTTGTTTGTAGAAATCACTCATAGTTTTTGGAACTAGGGCAGTGACCCCATCTCCAATTTTTAACACCAAAAGCAGTACAGACATAATTAGCACTCAAGTATATTTTTCCGCCAATTTTAATTAGTTTAGAAGGTAAAAAATTTTTAGGTGTATATGTACCTAGGTTTTGACTTATATAAGGTTTTTACTTAAGTATTTACCATATATATTTATCAATATAATGTTGCTGTTGTAGTTTTTTTTTTTTTTTTTTTTTTTTTTTGTAAAAAGTACATAAAAGCTTTAAGTTCATTTTTTTTAATGTTACCTATCTGTGTCACAGTACATTCAAGCAAGTCCTGACTAAACCAACCCCATTATTTGTACAATCAAGCTTAGAAATCCTTCTTTTTTGTACTGTTTCCATTAACTCTTTTTATGCTTCCTTCATTGCAGCTGTAAATCGTGTTACGATTTACGTACAAATGCATTCAGTACGTGTTGTGAATATTCAAACTATTGTCTGACAAAATGCTTAATTCCTGTTGTTTTGTTCTACTGAACTATATCGTCTGATGATTGTCCTAATCACTGCAGCAACACGATTTGTGGTATAAGAAACAGGCTATTTTATGGTCAACCACCAATAGCACTGTAGTGACCTGCCGGCACTATATTGATACAATTGCTGTCGTAAAAATCATCTATAAAAACCTTGTTGTTCAATCTCGTTGCTTTATCATGGTATAGATTCTATACTATAGAATAACGTTACTAGTCGATCAATATTAGTAAACAAATGTTCTTCAGTTTATAGCAAATCTGGTTAGTGTCATCATCATGTTGGGGAAAGAAAACGTGTTTGTCATACCAAAATAGATTTTCCTCAAGCGGAAGAATTGAATTAATTTCGGAAATGAAACGTGTGGAAAATTACACAGACAGTAAATGTAAGTATATGCGGAAGGAGTGGAGGAAAAAAAACTAAAGTTTTGTTTAGCTGACATACGAGATGGTTTGAGATTTTGAATATCAAAATGTGATTTGTTTAACAAGAATGACTCTAATTTAAGATACAATTAAATACATTATTTGCAAGAGGGGTGAGATTGCAATGTAGTATATATACAAATATTGCTAGATGGAAGATATCGGCATCTCATGAATAACGAGCAGGATGTATGAAAAATCAAAAACATGGCTAGGTCATGTTTTGATATTGAGGGTAAGGGTACTTCAGCTTACAAATGACTTGAGTTCTAATCTACAGACGACACAGTCAGAAGGGGGTTGATCTTCCAACTAACCAATCAATCATATTTAAATATTGAATTATAAAACCCATGTACAACACAAGGGTTAACAACACAGATATGCATTGTTGTAAGTACTAACATGGAAAATATGTAATTAAATGTAATTGCTGGCAGCGTGAAATGGAAATGCTATTATTGCATAATAATTTCTAGTTACATACGGATTATGTCATCAATTTTAATAACAAAGCATTGATAAAGTTATATTAAACATGTAAGATGGATTATAGTAATAACACATATACATGCATATATTTAATAATTAACCGTTAATCCCGTTGTAATTATTTCACACTCTTCTTCTAAGAATTAATATCATAAACAATTAATAAAATATTACAAAAGTCAATAGAAAACTCATAATCAATTACACCGCAAAAAGTACAAAATAAATAAAAAGACTTATATTGCTGTCAATTATTTTCCACTTAAATGCTTTAATTGAATGCCTCTTAATTTTAAGCCTCATTAAAATTAATTTAGTTTCATAAAAACAATTAAACAATTAAATTAATTAAAATGGTCCCACAACAAATTGCCTATACTCAAATGTTGTTGCAAAGTTCAATTGATATAAATTGAGATAATTATTATTATTTTTAAACCAGAAAAATATATTAATACAAGCAAAAAAATCAGTCGGCTCCGGCGACAGGAGGTACGTGGATGGTTTTTACCCACTGAGATTACAAAGTACAATGTTACACCCACTTCAGAAGGAAAATGTAGCAAATCCCTTTAATGAGCTCAAAAGGGGCGACGCACAGTGGTGCCGCTTCCTTGTAAGCAAACAAAAATAAAAGGAGTTGACCTAGGAATTTTTGTACTTGTACTTATGAGGGCTGTAATGGACTTTTGACAGAACATTTTAAAAGGAAGTCCTAACTTCAGTTTTCCTTAACTCTCATTGCATGCATTTCATTTAAATTGAACTTCGTTATTTTGGTAACGGTAATAGCATCTACTAAATTGTAAAACAAGAAGTTGTTTTAATCAGGATTGTAAGAATGTGGTAACAATTTCTGCTGACTGAGAATGCTTGTATAACAGAAAGGCATCTGCAGACACCACCAACTTCAAGAACATCCCACTTACAACTTCCGTTCTTTTCAATTTAATCGTCGTCAAGATAACATCAATCTCTTGTGCCTACTAGAATCCAAAAATTCTAAACTTTTGACGGGTCTGAGTAAAACTATAATTAAAGTGAATGTTTAAATTCTGTGTTTTATTGACATCAGGTAATTAAACCAATATTCGCTTTGAATTGTCCATTTTTACCTAGTTAAAAACTTGTGATTTAGGAAAAAGTGCATCTTTACTATCACATTGGTTACGTTCTAGAGGGAAATTATTCTTCATCCCAAGCATGTCCTCCATGGACATGCAAAGAAGAACCATAACTCCGCTGGTAATACATTGACTGTTTGTACCCATCCCACAATTTCATCCAAATTTATTCCAAATCAGCAACTAAAAACAAACGTCGTATTCTGCAATATCATCCTTGGTCATTTCTGGACCATCATCCAGATTCCCACCAGCACATCCAGATTCGGGACAATATTCCTGAACCTATGAATGACATGAGTTGTCCACGAAGTCCATGAATTCAAGTAAGATTGGTGCATAAATAGCCATAAAAGTCATACAATAAATAAGGAACTTGGACCTTGTTCAACAATACATTAAATAAGACTTTGCTAATTTTACATTTCATTGAAAAACACTAAATCTTATTACCAAAAGTTTTACATCTGTATTTAAAAAATTCCATGCCTATTTAATGCAATCGCTGTTAAAACCCAATCAGAATTATAGTTTGTTGGGTATATCAATGATCTTAACAAATTATAAACAAAAAAAAACAATAACTTGCAAATGATGAAAAGAAATTAATTTGTACAGTACACTAGCAAAAGAAACACCACAAAGAGAGAATAGCGCTACAGGTATGCAGATCAACATTCACTGTTAGTATTAAATATTGTGTCATTGCAAAAGCATCAAAAGAATGAAATCCAGTTAGTTACAAAGATCACAAGAAAAAAACCTGGATTATTAAACAGAAATCGTAAAGTGTATTTTGATTTGCTGCATCAAACTGGAAGTGAGAAAAAAAAAACCTAATGTAAAATTGTAAAGTAATGTGACAAATATTTAACACCAAATCAAGAAGTGCTCGTTAATTAAGTATCAACATTGTTAATAGCACAGTGCTACAGTGAAAATTTGCAGGGGTTCTAATGCATAAATTCGGTTTTGTGGGAGTCCACAGAATACGAAAATACCTTTGGTTTCTTTGGGTCACTTCGGTTTTTCATTTTATAACGGTAAATGTAGTGAAAAATGGGCTTTCTCGAATTTTCAACTTTAAACGGACATTACTTCTTTTTTCCACAACCGATTTGCACACACTGTTTTTCATTATAAAGGGGAGAGTAATGCCTTTCGAACAAGCCATCGATTTTTAAAATTGGTTAACAAATGGCTAATTAATAGTGGTTTAAGTGTGACAAAAACGCATTAAAAAACAGTAAAATGTTTTTCCTTGTGCTCCAGGCTGCGTAAATGGCACCTAACAGTACTTTTATTTACAGTTAGCATGTAGGAAATTTAGTTGGCTTTCCAAAATGGGAAAAGCCAACAAAATCCGTTGAAAAATGAATGCGTTATGGCATTTTTTGTGTTTCAACTTTTTGGTTTTTTTCATATTTTCCTTTATAAAACATTGATACCTTGTGCGTAATTGTTAAGCAGGATAATCACCATTAGAATCATACATGCTAAGATACCCATCTTTTATAAAGGAAAATATGAAAAAAACAAAAAGTTGAAACACAAAAAATGCCATAACGCATTCATTTTTCAACCGATATCGTTGGTTTTTCCCATTTTGGAAAGCCAACTAAATTTCCTACTTGCTAACAGTAAATAATTGTACCGTTAGGTGTCGTCTACGCAGCCTAGAGCACAAGGAAAAACGTTTTACTGTTTTTTAATGCGTTTTTGTCACACTTAAACCACTATTACTTAGCCATATGTTAACCTATTTTAAAAATCTATGGCTTGTTCGAAAGGCATTACTCTCCCCTTTATAATGAAAAACAGTGTGCGCAAATCGGTTGTGGAAAAAAGAAGTAATGTCCGTTTAAATTTGAAAATCCAAGAAAGCCCATTTTTCACTACATTTACCGTTATAAAATCAAAACCCGAAGTGACCCAAAGAAACCAAAGGTATTTTCGTCTTCTATGGACTCCCACAAAACCGAATTTGTGCATCAGAAATCCTGCAAAAACATTTTGTCCACTTTTGTATCACAGTGTAGTTATTGAATAATTATAGGATTGGAATTTGTATCAAAATACGACTAATTTGAAGAATATTAATAATGTGCTCAAAATTGTGAAAATTATAGGTAGCCATTTTATATTCCTATATACCTATATATACATATAACTTTCATTTATATAGTGATATAATGTACTTCGTATTCATCACGGATTGGCTACCCTATTTTGGTGCCCCAACGTCATAACAACAACAAAACATCGATCTTCATTGAAAAGGCCTCTTCAACGATAGCTGATGTGTTTGGTAAGTTCCTCATATTTCAATTCCTATGAAATTGTAGTTTTGTTGCTCTATCATAGGCTCTATCTATCATATCTTAAACCTTCTGATCGTCATTCTGTGTTTTTACAAGTACAATATCATCATTATCGCTTATTATTAGCATTCTCATCTTTATTCTAAACAATAATTTTGAAGCATAAGAATCACATATGATAATCGCACATAACCTAAACTATATATTAAGAATTAAAACATTATGAATTGTAAACGCTGAATGAAATCCCTGGAATTAAAATGAATTGATATTAAGAATAAAACCGGAGTTTTCCTGAAAGAGTGATGATGAATAGGATCTATGCATGTATTAGTCGCATTCGATTATGGGTTCTATCATAAACATTGAGCCGATAGAACATAGGAAGGGAGGGTATAGAGGCTTAACCCCCATCTAAACATCTGGGAGGTTGAATATTAAAAACAATATTAAAATACCAATATTCAATAGCTTTTTACATTAAATGGGGTAATTTTTTTTCGTTGTAGATGTTCTGGTCCATTATAATTTTTCTGTTTTAGCTTAAAACAAGTAAAAAGTCGATAAGTTCGGCTGGGCCGAACTTTTTATACCCTCCACCATAAAATAGTCTTAATTAAAATGGAATAATTAGGGTCCTTTCACAATTTTAGGTGGAACAACTTTTCGACAATGGATAAATTCCTAGTGTCTCCCACAATTGCTTAAATTACACTGTGAACACAAATGTTGGGGCAGGGATAATTCCTTGTGGAAATGAAAGCCCTTGGTGTGTGTACATTAATAACCCCGAAGGACAGATGCGCCGTGAGTCGAACTACCGCGTTATGGCGTGATGAAGTTTTTGCAAGAGACCCTGTAAGCCATCATGAATTAGCATTATATCTTTGTTTTTTGTTTTTGTAGAGCACTTAAGCAACAGTGAACAAAGATATAACGCTAATTCCTGATGGCCCACAGGATCTCTATCAAAAATTTTATCACGCCATAACGCGGAAGTTCGACTCACGGCGGATCTGTCCTTCGGGGTTCATTATATACTCACCAAGGCCTTTCTTCCCCAAGAGGAATTTTCCGTGCCCCAGACTTTCACCCCCATTTTGTTGCACAGTGTTATCTAATCTAACAAAATGTGTTCAGCTGGGTGAAAGGTACCACCAACGGGGCTATATCAAAGAGTCAACCTATCTTTAAATTTTTTTGGCGGAAAAGTTTTATAGCTGCAGGGAACTTCAAGAGTCAAATTGAGGGTAGTTTCATCAGAACAATGTAGATCCTCAAAAATGGACCCATATTGACGACTTTTAGTGAATAATTTTCGTGACCACTGCAAAATTCCCGAAAATCGGGAGGTACAGTTATATGGGGGGATATACCAAAACATGGACCTATATTGACGATTATTTTTGAATAGACAAAATTGTAGCTAAAATTCTCAAAATACCGATCATTACAGCTAGTTCGGTTAAAAATTGCAGCTAAAATTCTCAAAATACCGAAAATAGGGAGATACCGTTATATGGGGGCTATACCAAAACATGGACCTATGTTGACGATGTTTCGTTGGAGATGTTTTATGATCACTGAGAACTTCAAATGTCAAATTACAGCTATTTCGGTTAAAAATTGTGGCTAAAATTCTCAAAATACCGAAAATCGGGAGGTACCGTTATATGGGGACTATACCAAAACATGGACCTATGTCCATATCCTTTGGGATATAAGTTTGTAGATCACTAGGAACCCCAAGTGCTTAATTATAGCTAATTCGGTCTGCAAATGTGGCGAAGAACGTCAAAAAACCTCAAATCCGGAGGTACCGTTATATGGGGGCTATACTAAATAGTGGACCGATATAGCCCATCTTCGAACTTGATCTGCCTATGGAAAAAAGACCCTCGGGTGCAAAATTTCAGCACTCTATCTCAATTATTGCGGACGCTAGAGTGATTACAACAGACGGACAGACAGACGGACATGGCTAGATCGTCTTAGAATTTTATCCTGATCAAGAATATATATACTTTATAGGGTCGCAAATGATTAGTTCGATGTGTTACAAACGGAATAACAAACTTAATATACCCTCCATACTATGGTGGAGGGTATAAAAAAGGGAGTCTTAAATTTATTATCGTAACGTGGAAACCGATTGATAAAGAGGAAGGACCGAACCCCGAAACCGAATGAACAGTTAGCCCTACTGATGACTCCCGTAGTCCTAATCCTCGATAGTTTAAAATGATTAAAACCGATACCTGTTAAACAGGTATTCGATAAACACTGACCGTGTTCGTTACAGGGCATAGTAATGAAAAATACCAAATTTGGTCAATATCGGTTCAGATTTGCATATAGCCCCCATATATACCTTTCCCCGATTTTGCTATTACTCGGTCAATTTTAAGATAATAGCCTTCAATTTAAACATCTTTTTCAGATTCAAGCTTTTTAAGTGTTTTCGACAACGTATTAACAAAAATAACAGGAGACAGTCAAATAAAGATAATTGGTAAACTGAGGCAAAATCAGGAAACTTGCATTTTTTTACACACTGTTTATGAAGATGTAGTTGTGTCTCAAAGAATTGGATTTCGTCAGATGCAATTTTTGCATAATTTTATTCGAAAGGGATGTCTGTGTCATATACCAAATGGCCGAAGCTGCAATTTGCTGCAATTTTTAGATACACTCCATGAAAAAAGCGAAATTCGTGAGTAATGTATAGCATGCTATTGCTTCAATCAACATAACGGTTCTTTATGTATAAACATTTTATGTATTTTTGTTGTACACAAAAAGGAAGTCTATTGGTCACTCTTTAATTCCCAATTAAAAAATTTTAATATTTTTAAAAAATTGTTCAAATACAGTTCCTTGAACAGTTCGTCCTTGTTATATCCTCAGCATTTATGCTAACGAGGGTTTATACACTTTCATACGGGCAAAATGTGCCTCATCGAAATAATGGCTTTAGACCCCAAGTATGTTTGGACGAAATGAGTTTCAGACAATTTGGAGTTGATTTAGCCATGTCTGTCTGTCTGTCTGTCTGTCTAACTGGCTGGTGCGCATGATAACTCTCGAACGGATCAACCAATTCGAACCAAATTTTGGGTATCGTAATATTTTGCCTAAACTTAGTTTAAGTTCGAAGATAGGCCATATCGGTTAACTCCTTCGGGTACGTCCCCCACAATAGTTCGAAAATGTTCGGAAAATTTGTGCGCACGATAATTCTTGAAGGGTGTAAACGATTTAGTCCATACTTTGCACATCGTGAAATTTCTACCAGACTTAGATTAGGTTCTAATATGGACTAAATCGGTTCACTCCTTCGTGTACCTCCCACACCAAATTTGGAAAAAGTTCAGTTTAGGACCAGTTCTCGAATCACTTTGAATTTTTTTTTAACAACTTGTATTCTCTGCCCCCCATACGACGGTACAAGTTTCATCAGGGGCAAGTCCACACTTCCTGAGAAACTAGCCTTAAAGGTGCAAAAAAAAAAACCCCTATGACACCATGTGTAGTGGTTGGAGCGCAAGATAACTCTCGAACGGATCTACTGAGTCGGTCCAAAATGTTGCCTTCGTAATATTTTGTGCAAACTTAGTTTAATTTCGAAGATAAGCCATATCGGTCCACACCTTCTGGCACCTCCCCCAAAAAAGCTCAAAAATGTTCGAAAAAAATGTGCGCACGATAACTCTGGATGGAAGTGAGCGATTTGGTCCATACTTTACACATCCTAAAATATTTACCAGATATACATCAAGTTCGAATATGGACTATATTTGTTTTGTTCAGTCCCTCGGGTACCTCCCGCACAAAATTTTGGATAAATTCACTTTAAGACCTGTTCTCGAATCACTTTGATTTTTGTTGACGCATCTTGCATTCTCTGTCTCAATTACGACAGTAAACGTTTTTTTCAGGTGCAAGTCCATACTTCTTGAGAAAACAGCCCGAAAGTTGTAAAAAAACCCTATGGCACCATATGTAGTGTCTGTAGAGCTCCAACCGAATACTACCTTCGTCCACACTTTTCTTATTATTTCTTCGAATATTAGATGAAATTCGATGGTAGTGCTTATAGGTCCACTGCTTCCCGTACCTCTCCCACAAATGTTTGAAAATATTTGCTAAAATGATAAGCGCAATATCTCACAAACGTGGCAACCGATTTGGTCCAAATTTTTTGTCCAAGCTTAGTTTATGTTCAAAATTGGGCCCTATCGGTCCAATACTTGGAGTACCACTCATACAAATGTTCAACACATTTTTGTAGTTGAGGGTCTGTTCGAGGATCCTTTGGACATTTTTACTGAAGGTTTCCCTAGTGGCCCGATATTATGCTTTTCGTAGGCTAGTATGGTACAAAAGCCCTATCTATCGGTATCCCCCGCAAATTTTTGAGCTTTAATCCAATCCATATTTCTGTCGGTTCATACGCCCATACATTTCTTTTTTTTTTGAAAAAAAAGTATTTCAATCCACACAGGGTGAGGGTATATCTCTGTGGGCAATGCCGACCCATACTTTTTATACCCTACACCACTATGTGGGGAGGGTATTATAAGTTGGTTTTGGCCAAAAAGTTTGTAACGCATCGAAATAATGGTCGTAGACCCATACTTATATATACCAAAATGAATGTCTCGACGAGCTGAGTCGATCTGGCTATGTGTGTCCGTCCGTCAGTCCGTCCGTCTGTCCGTCTGTCCATCTAAACCTTGTAATCAGTCTACAGGTCGCAATTTTGATCGGATCGTCACGAAATTGTGGATGTTGATGGGGGTCCCGGAGGGGAAGAAGCCTATTGATTTTGGTGATGGTCGGATAATATTTAGGGGTCGGAATGGGCAAAAAACTTATGTGGATAAAAAGACAACGTTTTTTTCCAAAGCGAATATCTCAGCTTCTATACGGGGTATACCAAAAGCAAAACCTGACAATAAAAGTAGGAAATATCACCTTTCTAATGATGTAAAGTAGGTTCTCGTAGGTGATCAAACAACGAAGATATCACAATAGTCGCATATAAAACCCAACTTTTCATTTTTGCGATTTTAATTATAATGACGATTATCACAGCTTTGGTTGGGGACTTTCCAAAAGCAAAGCCTGGCTATGAAAGTAGATGATCCCATCTTTACAACGATGTAAACTAGGTCGGCGTAGGTGACCAAATAACGGAGATTTCGCAATAGTCGGTAATACATCACATTTTTCCACTTTTTTGGAAATCACGCTACAGGTCTCAATTTTGATCGGATCGTCACGAAATTTTGTGGGTTAATGTGGGTCACACAGATGAAGAAGCCTATTGATTTTGGTGATGGTCTGATAATATTTAGGGGTGGTAATGGGCAAAAAACTTATTTGGAGAAAAAGACAACGTTTTTTTCCTAAGCGAATATCTCAGCTTCAATATGGGGTATACCAAAAGCAGAACCTGGCCATGAAAACAGAAAATATCGCCTTTCTAATGATGTAAAGAAGGTTCTCGTAGGTGATCAAACAACGAATATATCGCAATAGCCGCTAATAGAACCCAACTTTTTATTTTTGCGATTTTAATAATAATGACGAATATCACAGCTTCGGTTGGGGATCTTCCAAAAACAAAGTCCGACTATGAAAGTAGAAAATCCCATCTTTACAGTGATGCAAAGTAGGATGGCGTAGGTGGCCACATAACGGAGATATCACAATAGTCGGCAATACATCCCATTTTTCATTTTTTTTGTACAGGTCGCAATTTTGATCGGATCGTCACAAAATTTTGGGGGTTAATGGGGATCCTACAGAGAAAGAAGCCTGTTGATTTTGGTGATGGTCGGATAATATTCAGGGGTCGGAATGGGAAAAAACTTATTTGGAGAAAAAGTCAACGATTTACTTCAAAGCGAATATCTCCGCTTCTAAAAGGGGTATATCAAAAGCAAAACCTGCTAATGAAAGTTGAAAATATCACCTTTGCAACGTAGGTTGTCGTAGGTGGTCAAACAACGAAGATATCGCAATAGCCGCTAATAGAACACAACTTTTCATTTTTGCGATTTTAATAATAATGACGAATATCACAGCTTTGGTTCGGGACCTTCCAAAAGCAAAGTCTGACAATGAAAGTAAAAAATCCCATCTTTACAATGATGCAAACTAGGTCGGCGTAGGTGACCAAATAACGGAGATATTGCAATATTCGATAATACATCCCATTTTTCCGCTTTTTTGGAAATCACGCTACAGGTCGCAATTTTAATTGGATCGTCACGAAATTTTGGTTGTTATTGGGGGTCCCACAGAGGAAAAACCCCTTTGATTTTTGATAATGGGCGGATATTATTAAGGGGTCGGAATGTGAAAAAAAATATTTGGAAAAAAACCAACGTTTTATTTCAAAATTAATATCTCCCTTCTGTAGGAGGTATATCGAAAGCAAAACCTGGCAAGGAAATAGAAAATATCACCTTTACAACGATGTGAAGTAGGTTGTCATAGGTGGTCAAACAACAGAGATATCACAATAGTCGGTAATGCATCCCTTTTTCCATTTTTGTGCAATCACACTACGAAATTTTTAAAGGATCCTCACGAAGTTTTGGGGGTTGATGGGGGTCTAACAGAGAAAGAAGCCTATTGATGGTTGGCATACATCCCACTTTTCCATTTTTTATTTGGGTTGCAATGTCGAAGCACTTAAATGCGTTTCAAAAAAATTGGCATGTGTTAATGAAGACATTCAGAGCAAAGGCGCTAAGCTATCCCAATTTTAATATTTTGAATTTTATTAGTCAAAAGCTTATGAACGGGGGTAGTGGTGTAGGGTATTACATAGTCGGCCCCGACCCGACTATAGCCTTGGCTCACTTGTTTACTTGTCATAATGGTTATCGATGTTGCAGTTTTTTTTTATTGGAAAAATTTCGACACGGATGACAAAATTTTCGTTCAATTTATATGATATTCGAAGGTATCGCAATATCGGTATAAATCTACAGATCCACGACTCCCTGTGAGGTATTAGTACACGAAGTTAATCACTATAAAATCACTAGCTCAGTGGTAGTTCCGATTGCCGTAGAATCACATCGTGATTATATTCGGATCAGTACAACGATTTTAGCTTCTTGAGCTGAAGTGGTCCTTTGGCTACCAGTTCCTGTTAGAGCTGGCAAAAGAATAGATGGCACTATCGATATTATCGATCCAGTGGATGAAGATCAAGTAGCACATTTAGGGCCCCTTGTGGCACTGCTCCTCATGGCACAGGAAAGTAGGTTTGATGTCACTCTTTGGACGTTCTTTTTGCTCAAAACATTCCACCAAAACACAGATCCACAGGAAAAAAGTCAGCGCACTATGTTCGTAAAAATCCATTGGATGCCTTGTGGTCTCAGTACGTACACGTACACAGGACAGTTTGAGATACGATCATGTGTTGTATTTTTTATAGTGTCTTGAAAAAATCACTTTGCAAAAAATTTAATTTATTGTGAACATTTTCTTCCGATCATATTTTACAATTTTATACGTGGATAATCAGGGCAAGATAGCATCGATTCAAATAATAAACAATAAACTGGTTTAATGAATTCAGTTGTGGCCGACACTCGTTAAAAAACGAAGGTCGTGAGGGTCGTCCTAATACGGCCATAAAAAAATTATGCCGTGCGAGAAGGGATAATGCAAGATAGCCATGTTCAAACCAGCGCCTTTTTGACACGACAAAACGTGGAATTGATGGGTCATCCGCCGTACAGCCCTGACTTAGAACCCAGTGACTTCATTTGATTCCATTCGCATTAAGAACAAGTAAAAAAGCGGTATGATTATACCCTCCACCATCAAATACTCTGATCGGTCGGTCGATACCGTTATATAGGGGCTACAATAAAACGTGGACCTACGTCCATAATTTTTGTTGGAAAAGTTTCTTAATCACTGGGAACCCTTAATTACAAATTATAGCTAATTCGGTCTGCAAATGTAGCTAAAAATGATTTAAATCGGGAAGTACCGTTATATGGGGGCTTTGCCGACAGATATATACCCTCAGCCAATGTGAAGCGAAAATTTTACCTCCGGACAGATCGAATGTATTTCAGGTCTCTTCAGAATTTGGCCTTTTTTGGACATTTGAACTTGCCGACAACAATGTGGAATAGGAATTAACTGCACTAAGACACAAATGTTGAACTTTTGTAGGCAGGTACTCTTAGGGAGGACCGATATGGGCCATTTTAGAAGTTAAACTAAATTTTGATAAAAAATTAGGAGATCCAACATGACATTTTTTAAATATTGGTGAGAAGTACCGAAAGTTGTGGACCGGTATAGCCCATGTGACTAAGTTTGGATATAATATGACGAAGACCAAATGCTGGACCAAATCGGTTGAACAGTTCGAGAGTTGTCGTGCTCTCCGACCGCCACATATGGTGACATAGGGGTTTTTTACACCTTTCGGGCTGTTTTCGCAAGAAATATGGACTTGCCCCTGAAAAAACTTTTACCGTCGTAATGGAGGTAGCGAATGCAAATCGCTTCAACAAAAATCAAAGTGATTCACGAGCATGTGAGAGGTACCAGAAGCAGTAGACAAATTTAGTCCATATTCGAACCTCATCTATATCTGGAAGATATATTAGGATGTGCAAAGTAGGGATTACATCAGTCACTCCCTTCAAGAGTTATCATGCGCAAAATTTTTCCGAACATTTCTGAAGTTTTTGGGGGAGGTACCTGAAGGAGTGGACCGATATGGCTTATCTTCGAATATAAACTATGTTTGGACAAAATATTACGAAGGCCAAATTTGGGACCGAATCGGCAGATCCGTTCGAGAGCTATCTCCACTACACACGGTTCATAGGGGCTTTTTGCAACTTTTAGGCCATTTTCTAAGGAAGTATGGACCTGCCCTGATGGAACTTGTACCGTAGTATGAGGGACAGTGAATACAAGTTGCTACAACAAAAACCAAAGCGATTCGAGAGCAGGTCCTAATCTGAACTTATCCGAGTCCATATTGAAACCTCATCGATGTCTGATAGAAATTTCACGATGTGCAAAGTATGGATCAAATCGGTTAGGTACGGGAAGGAGTGGACCGATATAACCCATCTTCGAACTTAAACTAAGTTTGGACAAAATATTACAAAAGCCAAATTTTGGATCGAATCGGTTGATCCGTTCGAGAGTTATCGTGCGCACCAGCCACCCAGACAGACGGACGGACATTGCTCAATCGACTCCAAATTGTCTGAAACACATTTCGTCCAAATATACTTGGGGTCTAAAACCATTATTTCGATGAGGCACATTTTGCCCGTATGAAAGTGTATATACCCTCGTTAGCATAAATGCTGAGGGTATAAAAACAAACTAAATATACCATCCATACTATGGTGGAGGCGTGGTCAACGCCCCCTTTTGGCAAGTTCCTGGACATTCTTTTCCACCCAAGACCACTCTTGTAAGCCCACCGCGATAGTTTCACTAGAGTTCCTTATATAAGTTCTGTTTATTTGTGGGAACTTTCTTTCTGCTAATCATTATGACCACATCATCAGCATTTGTTGCTGTTTTGACTCGTACTTTTTCAGCTTACTTACTTACTTACTTACTTAGTTGGCCCATTACAGAACATTTGTTCCATAGACCGAACTAAGAAAAGATCTCCATTCCTCTCTGTTTTTCGCTTTTTGGAATACCGCGCCTTTTCATTTCTTCATCCACTTGTATGCTCCATCGAAGCTTAGGCCTCCCGATTCTGCGTGCACCGCCATGTGGCATGTATTCATACGCCTTTTTAGCGGGTTCATCGTCGCTCATTCTTATGATATGGCCTAGCCAACGCAATCGTTGCATCTCGATACGTTTATATTCAAGTCTTTGTATAACTGATATAGCTCGTGGTTCATACGACGTCGATATTCACCGTCAAAGCAAATCGGCCGGTAGATCTATCGAAGAATTTCCCTCTCAAACACACCAAGCACTGCCTTACCTGCTTGCGCAAGTACCCATGCTTCGGAGCCATACATTAGCACGGGTAGTATCGGCGTTTTGTATAGTGTTATTTTTGTTTGACGAGATGTGGCTTTGTTTTTAAATTGCTTACTTAAACCATTGTAGCATCTGTTGGCCAATACAATTCATCTTCTTATTACACAATTGATGTTGTTTGTTGTGTTTATGACAGTGCCGAGGTAGACGAAGTCTTTAACTACCTCAAAATTGTAGGTACCAACTTCCACAGTTGGTCCGAACTCTATGGATGCTTTGCGCGTCGACACCATCAATTTGGTCTATTCGCCGTTTACCGACAGTCCCACTTTCGAAGATTCTGCTTTGACATTCCTAAAGGTATCAGTTACTTCCTTTACTGATCGTCCCATGATGTCTATATCAGCATAAGCACGTAACATGTGGCTATAGGTGTAAATTGTGCCATTTCTTTTGACATTTGCATTTCGTATTACCTTTTCCAGCAAAATGTTGAATAGGTCACACGAAAGGTTGTCTCCTTGTCTGAAACCTCTTTTGGTACAAAATTCTTCGCAGAGGTTCTTTCCAATTTTAACTGAGGACCTAGTATCAGTTAAAGTCATCTTACAAAGCCGGATGATACCAAATTCAGACATTGCATGGAATACCTTTGATCGGAGGGGACTGTCGAATGCTGCTTTATAATCGACAAAAAGGTGATATCTGTCGATCTGCATCTCTTGGGACTTCTCTAGGATTTGCCGCAGGGTAAATATCTGGTCAATGGTGGACTTGCCAGGTCTAAAGCCACATTGGTATGGTCCAATTATTTCGTTGACCATTGGCTTTAGTCGTTCGCACAATATCCCTGACACTATCTTATAGGCAATAGGGAAAATACTTATGCCCCTATAGTTGGAGCATACAGTCTTATCTCCTTACTTGTGGACGGGACATAGGATGCTCAGGTTCCAATCGTCGGGTACGCGTTCTTCCTCTTTCAGCTACCATTTCGTTTATCACTGTATTACACAGTAGTGGTAATCGGATACCACCTTGTGGTGTGCTCCTGGTGACACACATATGGATGGAACTCTCACCGATATTTGAGTTCACTATACTGCTGATGATCGTCAATCCAGTTGATCAGTGTAAAGGAAACACCTACGTTGATGAGTGAATTACAAATGTATGGATTCAAGTCAAACGTTACTGACGGCACATTTTCTGTAAGCCAACGCTCCTAACGTGTAATTAGGTCCTTCATAGATAAACACGGCTAATTCTCATAATTTTTCTACCGATTTACCATTGATTTAGGGATATTGGGAAGGACGGAATTTGAAAGCTTGGCCCTGATTCCAAGGTCAGGTAACCTTTTAAAGGTTTTTAATAGAAGTTATGAGCCGTAGTCAGAATAGTAAAAATTAGGAGACGTATTTTAAAGCGCAATATAAACACATATGTATAAATATACACATTTACATGTCATAATATATAGAAATTATTATTAAAAAATAAAAAGTTCATCAAGCAGATATTTTATTGTTTTTCATTCACTATACCCAGCTACAGCTTCTTCGATCATTTGGGGAGCGGCAAACCGAAGCAAATAGTAAGCAGAGCCATTTTTATCGTTTGTACCCGACAAACGATTACCAGACAAAGGTAAATGACTCATATCACCTCCGGTACATTGATTATTTACATACAGATTACCAGCTGACATTCGAAGTTTCAATAACAGGCTTGGAAGAATTTTCTCATCTCCAACAAACACAGAACCACAACCTCCAAATTTTTGAGTTTCTGCAATTATTTTTAAAACGTCATCCAATTGTTTACTCTCATAAATGTAAACACTTAAGACCGGTCCAAGTATATTATCCACCAGAAGACGATCATGCGGATCTTTACACACAACAACTGTTGGTTCTATAAAATAACCATGAGATTTATTGAAATTGCCGCCAACAATTATTTCATTATCCCTTGTGTTGTGGGCATAGTTGAGATATTCAACAACAATGTCGAATAATTCTGCACGTATAATAGCTGAAGAAAAACACTCATCATCTGTGGGATCACCAATCTTTAAAGAACCAACACGATCTTCAAGCTGACATTTGATTTCAGGCCATTTCGAATCAGGAACATAGAGACGAGCACAACTATTCGGCCTTTGTCCGGAATAACTAAAGGCAGCTGTTATTGTATGATCCACAACTTTTTCCAGGTCGGCTGATTCGTGTACAAAATGAAATCCCTTACTATCGCACTCACCCACAAGGCGCGGGAAACATTTGTAATGCACCAATTGTATGGCAATGTCATGCCACACCGTACGCAATGTGTTCAGACGTCCAGCATAGTTAACACCACCCAAATAGGGAGATCTTATAACGGTATCCAAAAATAAACGATAATTTGAAGGTAAAAATTGCAAGGCATACGGCAATATGCCGGCCTCTATTAGGGTTGTATAGATAATATAGGCGGAGTGGACACAAGCTCTTGGCGGTCTCCACAAGACAGTATTTCCCATTATTAATGGACCCAGGGCCAAATATGCAGCACGCCATGTTGTATTTATAGGACCGGTACATGCCACAAAACCATCCAAAGGTCTCAGAACCAGCGAGGGAATCAAGCATTCTGTAGTTGAGCTTAATTTTAGCTGCGACAGGCGTATCAAATAATCTGCTGTCGTATGAAGCATGCGAATTAAACGACCAAAATCTCGCTCAGTTTCGACACGTGTTTTTGCTTGTCCCAGCATTATTGAAGCCATAAGTTCAGCACTTCTATCCGACTGACAGAGCATATTTGCAGTAGTTCGAAAACAATTTGCTCGATATTGAATATCGGTGTTGGACCATTCATTTTGCACCTGCATTGCCTTTTCAATGGCCATTTGAATGTGTTTTCTTGTGGCATAATAATATTTGGCAGCTAGCCGCCGATGATTATGAGGCATCTGTAGATTTTGTGCATCACCAGAATAGATGTTCTCCTCACCAATGGCTATGGGCACACTAACGTGTTGGCTATAAATTTTCTTGACTGCATTATTTAAATTGCCGTCGTTAACTTTGGGCAATTCTATTGTAGCTGATGAAAGCAATCGTTGCACGGAGCGTAGCGGAAAATGCCAATAAATTTTAATAACATTGTTATGAAATATGAAAATGAAAGAAAATAAAAATAATAAGGAAAATAGAAAAGAGACATTCCGACATTCTGTAAATCAAATACAGTACACCTCAAAAGTATGTATGCGGAAAATAAAAGGAAATGTGCCATAGAAAAGTTAAGGCCTCGTCACATAAGAGGATTTCTACATCTCCACGCGGCTGAATGTGTGCTGAAATACGATTTTCGTATTCTTTGACTAAAAGCCGGAAGAACATGCAACTTGATGCATTAAGCCAGAAATCCTCTTATGTGATAAGGCCTTTAGTGCCAAGGCACATTTATATAAGGTAGGTGCATGAATTAAAACAACTAACAAATTTACAAAAACAACATTGTTGTTATTGAAAATTCAATGTCAAAGAAAATATTGAATAATGGGGTCGTTTTAAACATTTTCTCAAGAAAAAAAGAAATAAATACATTTTGAAAATCCTCTAAAATAGAACAAATTTGTAATATAAAGCAATGTAAGTAGATAATTTTTTATAACACGTTTACGATGAAAAGAAGTATTTTATGGTAGCAAATTTCGAAGTTCCAAATTCCATGAGTAGACCCTATTACATTTTGAAAACCAAATTTACAAAAAAAGTAAAAATAGGCTTATTGTCACTTCTTCCTTCTATAAATGTGCCTTGGTTAGTGCAAAATAAAGTAGACATTTCGTATAGAAAATGATGACGACCCCGCGGACCCCGTATGAATTCCAAGCCTGTCTGTCAGGTTAGAGAACGCCTATATATCACATGAAAATAATCAATTTTCACGTTCACACATTAGATCGTTTATAGTCACCGGTTCAGGCGTTGCATGAGTGAGCCACCATAATGGGACTCCCAACAGAGATGAAGCAGTTCGTGACTGGCGAATGTACTTGGAAAGTATAACATTGAAGTTAGCACCTTGCTGGAATTGGAATTACAATGAAAAGAAACACCAAGAAATTAAACAAGCACTAGGGTTAACTTAACTCACTGTATCATAGCTGCCATAGATTCAGATATAAGTTTGGTGTTGGATTCTGAAACAGCAACAAAGTATCAGTCGGCTTTGCAGCTAGCTTAGCCAGTGTGAATGCATCTATGAATGAAAAATTGAATGCCGGTTACGCAACTAAATCCTTTTCCTCAATAATTACGCATTTAAGACGTTTTCAGATTTTGTGGCCCTCTTTGAAAGTTTGAACTTGCCGACAAAAATATACAAATTCGGATTAAAATTTAAAATTGTTGTAATGCATCGGCCTAGTCAATTTTGGAAGTGGATTTTATTTTGGGAGTCATTTCTTTTCGATAGATAGCACTCCTATCACTCATTTCAGCTGGTCACCGTATAATTCAGAGCTTTTGGACCATTATGTCGGCAAGCATGGACTTTCTCACAAGGAGAAGCATCGGTATAATTTTCCAAAGGATCTGTATTTAAACAAAAATGTTGAACTTTTGGGAAGGGTGGTACGCTGTTGCGCGTACCATTTCAGTGAGACTTTTTTAACATATGGGGGGAGGTGCAGGAAGCTGTGGACACTGCCCATATTCGAACTTAAACTAACTTTGGACACAATATTAAGAATAAGAAAATTATAAATATTGTTATCATAGTTTGGATGTAAAGGCCTGGGTACATAAGCAACTTTGCTTCATTTCCGACATAATAAAAATAAAAGAAGAAAGGGGCAACTTAGTTCGAAGTTGGCTCGGCCTTCTTTAATCTTTTATCAGAAGCAAGCAGCGGCAAGCAGGGGAGGCTTCATATGTACCTAGGCATTTATAGCCGAACTAAGCTCATATTTATGGTTTTTTTTTTTTTTTGAAAAAAAAACCTTTCGCTTCCATTCAAAATTGAAAATATTGGAAAAAATCTAAAGGGGTACTTCTTTTATTTTTCTTGAAGAAGAAACAAGTGAGAACGACGTTAATTTCGGCCGGATCGAATTTGTATACCCTCCATCACGAACTGTATTGAAGTGAATAGAAGCAATTAATTTCCTTTCGATGTTGAAAGTACTAAAAGGCCTGCGTACATAATCTGCTTACCTTGCTTACTTCTGATAAAAGAATAAAAAAGAAAAGGGGCAACCCAGTTCGAAATTTCCTCGGCCTTCTTTATTCTTTTATTTTTATTATGTCAAAAATGAAGCAGGAAGCAAGGCAATCAGGCAGAGCAGCTTATGTACGCAGGCCTTAAGCTCTGCTTCTTATTCCTTGCAAAAGCAGAATATCATAACTGATGATATTTTCTGTAAAAACGCTCCAGTATTTACAATTTTAAACTTTGGCTAAAACTTTAAAAATAACGAAAATCCGGAGCACCGTCCTATGGAGGCTGAATAAAACGTTGATCCATACCCATAAATTTCTGGTGGAAAATTCTATGCCCCTAACGAAGAATAAATACCAAATTCAAACCTTTTCGGTTGGATATTGGAACCAACATCTTCAAAATAGCGACAATTGGGAGTGGGAATTCTGCGGGGCTATATTTCAGCCGGTGGAATATTAAGGTATCAATCTTCAAAATACATACCGAAAATCTTGAGGAACCATTCTATGGGGTCTGTACGACAAATTACAGCCCTTTCGGGATATTGAGACACAGTCTTCAAAATACCGAAAATAGGGAGTTACGCTTCAATGGAGGCAAAACCAAGACGAGAACATATGCTAATAATTCTCTTGTGAAGACGTGGATCTATACCGACAAATTTCAGTGGAAAGTTCTATACTTCTAACAAAGACTAAATGCCAAATTTCAGCCCTTTTCGGTGTAACATTATCGCCTCAAACTTCAAAATACCGAATTTCGGAAGGTAGAGTTCTATGGGGGCTACATAAAGACGTGGACCTATACATGCAAATTTCAGGTATAAAACTGTATACCTCCAACGAAGACTAAATACCAACTTTCAGAAATTTCGGTGTAATATTGAGGCCACAACATTCAAAATACCGAAATTTGGGAGGTACCGTTCTTTGGGGGATATATGAAGCCATGGACTTATATCGACAAATTTCAGGTGGAAAGTTTTATCTCAACGCAGACTAAAAACTAAATTTCAGCAATTTCGGTGTGATAATGGACTAAAAGCTTCAAAATACTGAAAATCGGTTATAACGGGGGTAACCGTTATATGAGTGCTATATCAAAACGTGGACCAACGTAGCCCATTTTTGACCGATTTCAACCGATTTCATCGGTTTTCCCCATTTTGTAAAGCTAACTAAATTTCCTTCTTGATAAAAGTAAATAATTATGTAGTTTGGTGTCTTCTACGCAGCCTAGAGCACGAGGAAAAGCACTTTCCTGTTTTTTAATGAGTTTTTATCAAACATAAATCACAATAACCTAACCATTTGTCATCCGATTAAATTATGGCTTGTTCGAAAGACATGATTTTCACCTTTTAAATAAAAAATAAGTTGTAAAAGTCTGTTGTGGAAAAAAGGAGTTATGTCCGTTTTAAGTTGAAAATCCAAGAAACACCGTTTTTCACTACATTATAAATCCAAAAACCGAAGTGACCCAAGGAACCAAAGGTGTTTTCGTCTTCCATGGACTCCCACAAAGCAGAATATAGGCATCAGAACCACTGCAAAAAAATTTTGCCAACTTTTGTAGCACAGCGTTATAGTTGTAGTTTAATAGCAAAGACAAATAAAAAGCAAAATAAAAAAAATCTTGTTTTTCGTCACTATCATTTGTTATCGATATATCTTTCAGGAGCCACTAAATCGACATTCACAAGTAGTATCTAGGCCGTTGATGTACACGCTTGCACGTTGTCGTAACAACAGAGAATAACAAATCCAAATGAGAGCCATGTCAGCCGTTGTTTAACAAAGGGACATTACTATCCCAACAATTCTCTCTCATTTATTTTGGACACCAATGATCTAGGCCGTGGTGCATTTCTTCCTGCGCGGTGAGCCTTCATCGATAAGAATGCGAGCTCGCGGACGAGTGACTATTTCGAGTAATGTGCGATTGGAAATGCTTGCAGGGTGGCGACATGTTAATATGAATTATGCGTCAGTTAATTAGCAAAATTTGGCTGGAGGGAAGTAATCTCTGAGGTTGGAACCACAGTTTGTTTAATCATGTGCACAACAAGGAATACTAGACGGTACGTGCCAACTGCAGAAACATACGAGATTCATACCATCGCTGGCGAAAGTAAAACCTTCGGTTGACAAAATAATCGGATCATACCATGCGGTTCTACCAAAGAAAAAAAAAAACATAAGTTTAAAGATCATCAGTCAAAATAGGAAAGAACCTTTCCCAGTCTTTTATTATCGTCTAATCGCAAAATGAGCCCGATGCAAAAGTGGGTCTGGCAGTAAACGGCGATAAATTCCAGTTCGTCGTATCAACATCTTGCGTCCAGTAGACTTGGGTCTACTCCAACCTCTAAAAATGCAACCGCTCTGTTTGTGTTAGTCATGCACACGAGATTGTCTCTCCTCTCTCGATAAACATCGTGTGCGTTAATTCACTGCTTTCTTGATAGAAAACAAAGGAGATAATCGGTGGTGAAATTTACGTTGAAACTCACCACAAATGATATTGTGTGTGTTCACACAGTAAATCAGTGTTCACCAACAACTACAAATGCAACCGCTCCGTTTGTGTTGGGCACACACACACGAGATTATCTATCCCTCTCTAGATAAACATCGTGTGCGTTAATTCATTGCTAAAACAAAGAAGATGATCGGTGGCGAGAGTAACGTTCAAACTCACCACAATTGAGATTGTGTGTGTTCACACAGATTTGTGTGTGTTCACACAGATTGTGTGTGTTCACACAGATTGTGTGTGTTCACACAGATTTGTGTGTGTTCACACAGATTGTGTGTGTTCACACAGATTGTGTGTGTTCACACAGACACGGCTCTCGAGCCCAGTGGTGATTAACACTGCAGTAAATGATCGCGAGCCCCTAGGTGAGGGACACTGGTCTTCTTCAGTGTTAATCACCACTGGGCTCGCGAGCCGTGTCTGTGTGAACACACACAATCTAAATTGTGGTGAGTTTCAACGATACTCTCACCACCGATCATCTTCGTTGTTTTAGCAATGAATTAACGCACACGTGTGTGTGCCCAACACAAACGGAGCGGTTGCATTTGTAGTTGTTGGTGAACACTGGTCTACTGTCATGGTATCTACTATTCCAATTTGCTTCAGTACAACTCATGGTGGAGAGTATAAAAAGCTCAGCGCGTTGTTTACTTGTTACTTCTTATTCTTAGTATTGCATCACCATACACTCCTATTGCAAAATTGCCAATAAAAACATAAAACATCAAATGTTGCTACAATTTCAAACCTCATTTACAATATGTATGGTCTTTTATACAATCTACTTAAGGAGGCTCTCAGGAATAAACGTGAACAGTTGGAAAATACCCAACCATTGGTACATAAAATTGCACTTAAATAAATTGAAAGAAAAATAAAAATGTTAGAATAGAAAAGAGAAATCATGTCAAAAATTGTACAACTTAGGAAAAAATTACGAAAACCAATCTTATAGAGGATTTTGAGATCTGTAAGATTTTCTCTAGTCCCATTTCGATAAGACTTACCGTTTTCAAGCAAATTGTGTAAACCTATCAAAACAAAACCTATAAATGTGACATGAACTTCAATATCTCAAAAATGCTAAAACCTGGGAACAAATCGTAACGGTCAATCCTCTGGAGAATTTTCACCGATACAAAATTTTCTTTAGTCCCATTTCGATAGGACTTGCGGTTTTCAAGCAAAATCGCGAAAACCTAAAATAAACCTAAAAATGTGAATTTCAACCGCGATTTATTTAAAAATTCCTCCAGTGATTTTTTCTTGTTTTTTGATTTTTCTCATCTATGACATTGCTGTTTCAGAATCCGCGAAAACTTCACAGGTGTAAGCGGTTTTCATTCAAAGTTAGTCAAATCATGAAAACCTAATAAAGCCCTAAAATAGTGATCTTTGACCGCGATTTATTTGAAAATCCCTCCGGCGATTTTTTTTATTTTTCTCATCTCTGAACATTGTAGTTTCAGAAACCGCAAAAACTTCCCAGGTGTAAGCACCTATCATTTGAATTTAGTTAAGGCGCACCGTGCACCAGATATTTGGAAATTATTATCTACATTTTCGACCTAAATTGGCTGTAATTTGGCATATTCAGAGTTTGTTGACACTTATCTGCGAAAGTTTTGGACATAGGCTTAGGTTGTGGCGTATCCTCCATGAATAACAAATAAAGGCAACTCCCGATTTTAGGTATTTTCAATTTTTTTACTGATCGAATTAGATAAAATTAGGTATTTGGGGTTCCCAGTAGTCAAAAAACTTCTTCACGTAAAATTGTGGGCATTCGTACTTTCGTTAAGAAATAAATCTAATTATTCCATTTAGTTCAAAATATTTCATGGAAGAGAATATAAAAAGTTCGGCCCGGGCAAATTTAACGCTTTTTTACATGTTTAATTTTTTTCTGTGTTCTGGAAACACAAATTTCCAATCGGTAGGAAAATGTTAGTAAAATCTTCAAAACGTGGACATATACTCTCTGATTTTTTGCAAGCGATGTTTTTTTACCTGTTATAATGCTTTTGTATCCCTGGCTAAAACATTCAAAATATCGAAAATAAACGATAGCCGTTCTATAAGGGCAACATGAAGACCTATACTGGCAAATTTCAGGTGGAAATTTGTATACCCCCAATGAAGATTAAATGCCAAATTTCAGCCATTTCGGTGTTAGAATGAGGCTAAAACTTTCAAAATACCGAAAATCGGGATGTTCCGTTCTATAGGGGCTATATGAAGGTGTGAGCGTAAAAAAAACTTTCAAGTGGAAAGTGTTATACTCCCAGCGAAGATTAAATGCCAAATTTCTGCCACTTCGGTGTTATAATGAGGCTAAAACTTTCAAAATACCAAAAATTGGGAGGTTCCGTTCTATGGGGGCTATATGAAGGCGTGGACCTATACCGAAAAATTTCAGGCGGAAAGTGTTATACCCCTAATGAAGACTTAATGCCAAATCTCAGCCTTTTCGGTGTGATAATGATGCTAAAACCTTCAAAATACCGTAAACCGGGAGGTATCGTTCTATGGTGGCTACGGCAAAACGTGGACCGATATAGCCCATTTTCAATACCAAGCATCCTAGGAGTAATAGGATTTAATGATCCAAATTATAATGCTCTATCTTAAAGATTGCGACTCCGATCTTGATTTTAACAGACGGACAAATGGACATGGTTACTTCGACTTAGAATTTTTTACTGATCACGAATAAATATACTTTATAGGGTGTCCGAAGAATATTTCGAGTGTTATAAACGGAATGCGAATTTAATTATACCCTCCATATTATGTTGGGGGTATAAAAATGTTTTCTTAAATCAGAAAACACAAAATCCTAAGTTCTAACCAATTCGGTAAGAAAATGTGGCCAAGACCCTAAAAATGCCTTGAATTGTATAGGGCCTATATCACAGCATTGGCCTATATAAACAATTGGTTTGGTAGAATTTTTTTCAAACATTGGAGTCACAAAATTCAATATTACAACCAATTCGGTGGCCAGATGTGGTCAAGGCCTCAAAAATACTTTAACGCGTTGTGCTACATAGGGACTATACCATATCGTGGACCTATATAAACAATTTGTGGTAGTAATATTTTTAACCGCTTGAAACACAAACTCCTAAATTACAACCGCCGACTCATACTTTTTACTTGTTTAAATTTTACATCTTAAAACGTTTTTTATGGTGGAAATAAATAACTACATATAAATAAAGCTAATAATAAAATAAATTATAAAATCATCTTAAGCATGTTTACCTCTCTAACACTACAACAAGAAAGCACTTACACTTATTTCACATAAAAAAAGATAAAATCTGCAATCCCCTTTTTTAGTTCTTTGTAAACATCAGCCATTTTAGCAAAGGATTTCTATGGCAATAACAACAAAGATGTAATACCATTATAATACTCAACATTAACGCATTGTGCAACATTAACATAATCATTAAAAAATCAGTCCAACACAACAGTGGTGCTTTAATTATATTCTGTATCTACCAGGGCTAAGTGCTCTCCAACACCGCGGTGACATTGCATGCAGTACTTGACGACGGTGGCAGCATAATTCGCACCCTCCTTACGAGTATATGCCAACATTAGCGTATCACTAGTGTCTGAAAACCAAGATTTTTATTTAACAATTTAATTATATGCTGAATGAATAAGAAATTAAAGGAGCTAATAAACTGAAAGTAAATGTCTACCAGCGAATACATTTGTACCACAAACATCAGTGGGAGAAACAGAAATAGAGCAAATATGAACAGTGGTTTACACAAGTGAAAACAAGAGCATAAAAATAACAAGTAAAAAGAACGTTTTATACCCATAAAACATTCTTAACTACAATGGAATAATTAGTTTCTTTCCCAGTCCACAATTATAGGCGCAACACTTTTCGAGTGACGGATCTTTCCGTCAAAAATGTTGTCAAAACCCTGAAAACACCGAAACCGGGCCTATACTAAACCATAGACCTATATTGACAACTTTTGGTGGAAAAGTGATGTGGGCAACAAATAAAATTCTCAAAATACCGATAATCGGGAGGTACGCTTATATGGGGCTTGTACCAAAAAGTGAACATTTTTGTGAATGTCAAATTACTGGTAGTTCCGTCAAGCAATGTAGCTCAAACCCTCAAAATACCGAAAATCGGGCTCTAACGTTATATGTGGGCTGGCCACAACATCGGCCAATTTTCGCAATTTTTGATAGATAAGTTTTTAACCACTTTTAATCATATATAAAAAAAAATCTTAACCAAAAATAGATAAAAAATAAAAAACCTGAAATTGGTGCTACAGTTTTATAGCGCCATAACCAAACGTTGACATATTTTGACAATTTTTGTTGGGGAAGTTTTGTGACAGCTTGAAAACTCAAATGTCATATTTCAGTTAGTACGGTCAACAAATGTAGGTAAAATACTGAAATTATTTAAAACTCGGGAGGTGCCGTTATATGGGTGATATACCAAAATATGGACTTACATATGTCGACAATTTATGGTGGAGAAGTTTCGTAATTGCAGGGAACATTAAATGTAGCATTACGTGTAGATCAGACACAAATTTAGTTTAAACCCTCAAAATATGTCAAATCGGGAGGTACTGTCATATGAGTGTTATTCCAAAACACGGAACTATGGCAATAATTTTTGGTTAAGAAGTGTCGTGAATGCAAGTTATGGCTAGTACAGTAAAAAATGTAGCTAAATCCCCAAAATACCCAAAATCAGGACGTACCGTTATATGGGGGCTATATCTAAACATACGGCATTTACAGTTTCCACAAATTTTGAATCAAACTTGTGATACAAAATCAATATATTTTATATACGGTATAGTTATGTCGTTTGCTTCGTCCGTCTGAGTCTCAGGGTATATCTCCGCCAGCACAGCTTACTAGTGCTTTCTTACTTGTACTTTGGTCAAAGCGTTTTGGGGTACCAACGATAGCTCGAAAACGAGTGGTCCGATCTTCGTTTTTTTGTGGGCGTTGTAAGAACTTAATAATCTTGTCTTTAAGAGAAACGGAATTTCAAAAAATCGATTTAAAAAAATTGTGAACAGTAGGTTGTGAACAACCGGATTTTCCAAGCAAAACGGTTTTCGGTTAAACGAAATTTTAAATTTTTTCAAAAACCGGTTTTCGGGTTTCAAAATTGTTCAAAACCGGTTAACCGGTTTTATAAAATATGTACAAAATTGCTCATAATTGATAAATATTTGATTAAAAATGTGCATAAAGGGGTATATGAAGTATAACGACTTCGTCATATCTTATATCGTTCAATTGAACTAGACTGGCACAACTATACATTTTACACAAATTTAAAGGTATCTGACATTTACAACTTCGCCCGTACCTTGCGTTAGTTAAGTTTACTTTACCTTCAAGAATACAATTTTAATTTAATATTAATAATATTACTATTTTTTTAAAACATGTTAACCGACCGGGTTTTTGCGGTTAACCGAAAATGACGTTTTTGGCGAAACCCGGTTTCGGTTTTGTAACTCAAAACCGGTTAACCGGTTGCGATTTTGGACACCTTAGTGACCAGAATCAAAATTTCCATTTTAAGAAAAAAATTTACCGTTTTTTTTGTCGAAAAAAATAAAAAAATCCGTCTCGCTTAAAGACAATATACATATATGATGTTATGTGTTTAATAAGTTCGCCAAAATGTATAAGGATCGGTCCATTCGTTTTTTGAGCACTCGTTGGCACCGACTTCAAAAATGTCCTTTCGAGAAAAAAGCGTTTTATGTTTCGCCTCGAAACACAAAGTCATTTTCACTTTGAGCGGTCATATCTCACCCAATTTTGTACCGGTCGAGTTGAATTCTTTTGCGATATACTCTATACTACCTGTACTTCAAAAAAAGTCAATTGCTTTTTTGTTGTAATTTTTTAAAAGTGATGATGTATTGGTGAAAATATATGTATTTTAAAATAATAAATTACGCATACTAATAAAAGTGTAATTTTTTTTAAATTAATAACACGTGTTTTTGTCAAGTTTGTCGTGATGGGCATAGTAGGCCGTACCATAAATTCAATAACTATCATCTTCTTTTATTTGCCCATCCGTTTTCCGGATATAAGCGATCATACATTAAATAGTTTTACAATAATAGAATTACATTTCAGTTTACATTAACATTTTTTGTATATATATTGTCGGCAGTTCTCTATTTTTGGCCGCCCTGAACAAGTTCCTTTCATCGTCGTTGCCAGTCCAGTCTTAAATATTCTTTAACCAGGAAAGTTCTCTTCTTCCTCTGCTGGGCCTTCCTTCAATTTTCCCTTTAAGAATCTTTTGGATGAGTTGGTATTTGTCATTTCTCATTTTGTGTCTAAAATAAAAGATTTTTCGATTTTTTATTGTTTTAGTCAATAGTCGATCCACGTTCATTCTTCTTAAGACTTCATTGTTCGTTACGCGAGTGGTCCAGGGTATTTTTAAAATTTTTCTATATATCCACAATTCAAATGCCTCTAGCTTTTTTCATCTTTGGCTTTAATTGTCCATGTCTCTGCTGCATACTGTAGTACGGACCATACGTAACATTTCACAAATCTAATTTTGGTTTGAAGTCCGATATTATGGCTCCTAGTATTTATAAAACGCTCCTCTGGCAATCTCTATTCGACATCGAATTTCATGTGATACGTCCCATTTGTCATTTATCAATACCCCCAAATATTTGAACGTAGTTACTCTTTCAATTTCTGCATTGTGAATTGTCAGCGATGTGTTAATACAGATGTTCTTTCTGCTGATAATCATGGATTTTGTTTTTGTGATGTCCATATAGTTCGCTTACGGATGTAAGTTCGTCTATTGCCTTTTGTAGGCCATTGTACTGCTTGCTAGGATTGTCGTGTCGTTTGCATATCGTATGTTATTTTTATACCCTCAGCCTTTAGGCTAAAAAAGGGTATTTACACTTTGATACGACCAAAAATGTGCCTCATCGAAATAATGGTTTTAGACCCCAAGTATGTTTGTACGATATCCGTTTCAGACAATTTTGAGTAGATCTAGCAATGTCCGTCCGTCTGTCTGGCAGGCTGGTGCGCACGATAACTCTCGAACGGATCAATCGATTCGGTTTAAATTTTGGGTATGGAAATATTTTGTCCAGATTCGATTTAAGTTCGAAGATGGGCCATATAGGTCCACTCCTACAGGTACCTCCCCCACAAATGTTCAAAAATTGTCGCAAAACTTGTGCGCACGATAACTCTTGTAGGGAATAACCGATTTGGTCCATACTTTGCACATCGTGTAATTTCTACCAAAATAAGATGAGGTTCCCATATGGACTCAATCGGTCCACTCCTTCGGGTACCTCCCACACCAAATTTCGGAAAAGTTCAATTTAGGACCTGGTCTCGAATGGCTTTGATTTTTGTTTACGCAAGTTGTATTCGCTGTCCTCTATACGACGCTGTAAGTTTCATTAGGGGCAAGTCCATACTTCCTGAGAAAATAGCCTGAAAGTTACAAAAACCCTATGACACCGTGTTAGTGGTTGGAGCGCAAGATAACTCTCGAACGGATTTGCCGATTCGGCCCAAAATTTGGCTTTCGTAATATTTTGTCCAAACTTAGTTCAAGTTCAAAGATGGATTATATCGGTCCACTCCTTCTGGTACCTCCCCCACAAAAGTTCGAAAATGTTCGGAAAATTTGTGCGTACGATAACTCTTGAAGGGAGTAACCGATTTGGTCCATACTTTGCACATTATGAAATTTCTACCAGACTTAGATGAGGTTCCAATATGAACTCAATGGGTAAACTCCTTCGAGTACCTCCCACACAAAATTTCGGAAAAGTTCAGTTTAGGACCTGCTCGCGAATCGCCTTGATTTTTGTTGTAACAACTTGTATTCACTGACCCCTATACGAAGGTACAAGTTTAATCAGGGGCAAGTCCATACTCTCTGAAAAAATAGCCTGAAAGTTGAAAAAAACCCTATGACACCATGTTTATGGGTGGAAGCGCAAGATAATTCTCGAACGAAAATGCCGATTCCGGCCAAAATTTGGCCTTCGTAATATTGTTTCCAAACTTAGTTTAAGTTCGTAGATAAGCCATATCGGTCCACTCCTTCAGGTACCTACCCCACAAAAGTTCAAAAAATATTCGGAAAAATTGTGCGCACGATAACGCTTGATGGGTGTGACCGATTCGGTCCATACTTTACACATTCTCATAATATCTACCAGATATAGATCAGGTTCGAATATGGACTATATTTTTCCACTCCATCCCGTACCTCCCACACAAAATTTTGGATAAGTTCACTTTAAGACCTGCTATTGAATCACTTTTATTTTTGTTGAAGCAACTTACATTCGCTGCCTCAATTACGACGGTAAAAGTTGTTTCAGGGGCAAGTCCATACTTCTTGAGAAAACAGCCCGAAGGATGTAAACACCCCCTAGGCACCCCCATGGTCTATGTCGGTCCATTCCTTTAAGTACCTTTTCCGCAAAATTTTTGAACTTTAATCCTAATCAAAATTTTTGTCGGTTCATACGACCAAAATTTTGAAACCCCCTAAATACATAAGTTTTTTGTGAAAAAAGTGTTTCAATTTGCACCGGCTGAGGGTATAACTCTGTCGGCAAAGCCGACTGATACTTTTTTACTTGTTTAGAACCCCATTTGATCGAATTCCCATTTTTTCGTTTTGCAAGGCCTCCGTAAATAAGATAATATACATCCCGGTCTGACGCCCTTCGATATGTTGATACATGCAGTCTGGTTCCAATACAAATTTTTTATACATTGAATTTATTTTCGGATTGATACCGATTGATACAAGTATATCAATAAGTTTATGGTGCTGAACAGTATCAAAAGCTTTGGCATAATCTATGAAACATATAAAAACATCTTTTTGCACATCACGACAGTTTTGGATCAGGGAGTGTATGCTGAGTAGTGCTTCTCTGGTACCCATTCCTTCTTTGAAACCAAAGTGTGACTTGCCCATATGGAGTTCACAGTCTTCCCACCATGTTTCACTTATTCCAAGTATATCTATATTGGGATTTTTCATCTCACTTATGGTGTTATTAAGCTTTCCGATTTCAAAGAGACTCCTTACATTCCATGTTCCGATTTTAGGTTATCTTTGGTTTTACCTCCGGGGATTCTTAGCACCCTCGTTTGGCCGGAGACCGATTTTCAAGGAATAGTACTTCAGTGGTTTCCCGTTGCCTTCTGAAACGTTTATAGTTTTACTTCTGTGTTTCAGCCGTTCGATTCGAGTACAGACGCTGTTTACAGCCGCCCAATATGGATACATTTGCTGTTGTGTTAGCACGATTATTATATACAAATATTCGACTTTCGCTGTACAGAAGCCGTAGATGTGTGTCCCACAGCGCCTTCTGTAGTTCAAAGGCAGCCATACCAGCTGTCTCAGCCTCTGCCTGCCATTTGTACTAAGAGACCAGCTGCCGTCCCTTAGGCTAGATTTTGGTCACCCTCGGGTACTTTATTTCCCCGATGTCCGCCATAGCAATTTATGATGAACGTTCCCCAATTCGCCAATGGGAGGGTCCCGATGGAAGATCAAGCAAACCCCACACGGGTCAATATCTATAAAAAGTAAATTTAGGTAAGAGGCATTGCCAGACTGTTTCGCTTAATGCACCTGATGAGCACCGCCAACAAGTGCGAAACATGTCGTTTAGTGGTTAGTGCTGATCATTTCTCTGGGATTCTTTTCCATTTGCAAAAAAAAACCTTCTGGCCACACAGCTCAACTCGAAAGAAAAACAACAACAAAAGGGATTAAAAACATATTATTGTTCGTCGTACTTAAAGATGTACGAAAACGCGGAACATGTTAGCTTAATACCTTTAAAGAGTGTTCAGCGAATTTAAACGAAAACACAGAGAGTTCAGAGTCCGTAAAAATGAAAGACGGATCAGGATAAATCCTGGATAATGCCAGGGCAGCTTCTTATTACTTATTACCACCAATAATGGAGAAATATATCATGTTATTAATGTTTATGTTATGCAACTCAACCACTGTATCTGTTTAGGTGAACTGACTAATTAAAGTCCTACCAAAAGGGCTCTGCAAACAACAACGACGACAATAATACCGACTTGATGTTCGGTTTATATGCTGTTTTTTTGTCTATGCACAACCTTTGTTGGAGTTGTTGAAACAAAAGGAACCTCATTTGAAAAATAATGATAAACAAAGTCATCCTTTTATGTGTCAGAGCTCATTATGGAAAGTATCCGCAAACAAAAAGTGCTTACTTATGCACGTGTGAATGTGTTTCACATGCGCATATGCAAATTTATTAGCATAGTGTTTGCGTCGAGGAATACACCTACACATAAGTAGTATGAAGATACAAACGTTCACGTACGTTTGTGTATGTTAGACGGTTAAAATAATATCTATCAACGTTTGTACTGCAAGCGAACAACATTAGAATGGGGCGTCCCAAAATATATCTATGGAGAATTCGTTTTTTTCATTTGAGTCCAAACTTTTTTTATGTTTTCTCGTCAAATACAAAGTAGAAGTATAACCGTTAGATCATTTTTCTTGGGCTGAATGTTTACTGAAAGCTGTAGTTATGATGAGGAAAAGACATACCTGAGGTGAAATTCTGAACCAAGTTATAAACGTGCACGACGTATGTTTTATCTAAAATTTTTGGAATACTATTACTAATTACTTGTCATTCACGTTAACTCAAAGCTATAGTTGGACCCATGGTAGAACAAATACAAGGTAAAGTTAATACTACAACAAATACAACTCGAACAACAACCACAAAGGAATTTGTTTTTGTTTGTAACGTTACTGTCAGTTGTATTTGTAAACAAAACAAGGAAATGTCTATAAATTATTGGAATTTAAAAAACTAATAATTTTTCACATTTGGTTGAATATTTTGGAAAACATGAATGAAAATTCGTTACATTTTCAATTTTTATGGTTCCACATCATTCCACTAAATGCATAAATTCTCGCAGAAAGTAGAATTCTTGCAGAAAAGTTTGGGGTCGCTGGAAATTCATAGAAAAAGGAGAAGCTGTTTCAATGTTTTGTTTTAGAAATCAAAAAAGCACATGTTTATTAGGGCTTTATTTTTTTTAAATTTTAACAAAATACCTCACATATTAACAAACATTGTATCGCCTCTACAAGCGGTGATTTACTGCGCGGCTTATCGTTCGAACTTGGAGGAGGTTACATATCATTGATATGAAGAAGTCTTTCTGGGAAATGGTTTTTTCCGAATGATATATTTTTTTTCTCAAAAAATATATGTCCCTAATGTACATCGAAATAGAAATGAATGTATAAAATGTCATATGAAATTTGACACTAACACTACAACCCATTTCAGTCAGCTGGGTATTGCTGCTACCTTTTCTTGTTCTACCATGAGTTGGACCTTAAATTACAGATTTTTAACCGGTTTAATGTTTACATCACTATAGTGTATATACATTTGTATGTATATACATTAGGGCTATAACCAAAAAAATACCACCACATAGCCGTGTAGAGCATGAAATACGGTGTCAATTTTTCTCTATCGCGAAAAAAGTTTCCGCACCAAATGCATTGAAGTTCAGTAATGCATTTTTTTAATTTTATCTGTAATAACAACATGTTGCTTTTCATTAAAATTTTTATTTTTTTGTAATCTAATTTAAAATCATTATCAAAGCGTTCTGGACCAATTTGATCTCAAATCGCGCCATTTCGGAGCATATTAGGAACTTTTGACACTATTGCAATTTTTGGTTTTTCTTTATAAACTCGTGAATTTTATGTTTATATTTGTTGTACCTATCGAACAAGAGAATTTGGGATCATTTGCAACGAATTCGCGAAAGTTACAGGCTGTTTTTGTTGACTTTGCCTGTGAGAATTGTATTTGTTTTCTACAAAAATACAACACCAGTACCATGTGGGGAATTTTGTCCTAATAATGAAAACGCGTTTCTAAGATCGATTCGATGAAAAAAGTTTCAGCACCGACCGCAATTACTTAAACCCTTTTGGTATTTTTTCTACTTATAATTTTAAATTTGCTTTGTTTGAATAAATATTTATAGACAAAAATACATTTCTCAAAGGCAAAGTCATTAAAACGGTCTGTAACTTCCGCGAATTTGTTGCAAATGACACCATATTCTCTTGTCCGATAGGTACAATAAATATAAACATAAAATTCACGAGTTTATAAAGAAAATCCAAAAATTGCAATAGTGTCAAAAGTTTCTAATATGCTCCGAAATGGCGCGATTTGAGAACAAATTGGTCCAGAACGCTTTAATAATGATTTTAAATTAGATTCCAAAAAAAAAAAATAAAAATTTTAACGAAAAGCAACATGTTGTTATAACAGATAAAATTAAAAAAATGCATTAGTGAACTTCAATGCATTTGGTGCGGAAACTTTTTTCGCGATAGAGAAAAAATTACACCTTATTTCATAATAGTTTTTCATGCTCTACACGGCTATGTGGTGGTATTTTCGATATCTGCAAAAAAGTGCAAAAAGTTATATCCGTAATATACATTTAATACTGATAACCATATGAATAGTTTATAAATGAAGACAACATGGAGCTGCATTTGTGAGTCTAGAGTTGCTGTGACTACGCATAAATAGTTTTATTTTTTTTATATTTTTATACGTTTATATACAAACATTCACATAGCTCTATTTAAATATAGATACAATATTTCTGTTCCAGAACCTGCAAGAATCTACAAAGTAAAAAAGCGTTACCATAAAATTGTTGAACTATAATGGAATAATTATAATTTGAACACGGTTACCCCAAATGCCTAAATAAGGTTAGCAAATGTATCTGGAAATGTCTTCAAACTGGCGGCACATTTATATGGGGGCTATATTAGATTGTGGACCTATGTTGAAAATGTTTGATAGATAATGTTTTTGACCACTGGGAACCTCAAATCTCAAATTACAGAAAGTTCGGTCAACAAGTTTAGCTAAAATCCTGGCCTATGATTACAATTTTTAATGAAAAGGTTTTGAAACTACGGGAAACGTCAAATATTGAATTACAGATGGTTCGCTCAAAACGTCTTGAATCAGGGGGTACCGTTATATGGGTGCTATACCAAAATATGGACCTGTGGCGACAAATTTTAGTGGAGATGCTTTGTGACCACTGGGAACCTCAAATGTTAAATTTCATGTAGTTCGGTCAAACAATTTAACTAGAATCCTCAAAATACCCAAAATGGGGAATTACCGTTATATGAGGACTACAGCACAACATGAAGCTATGTTAACGATTTTTGGTGAATATATTTTTTGACTACTGGGAACTTTTAGTGTGAAATTACAGGCAGCTCGTAGCTAAAATCCGCAAAATACCGAAAATCGGGAGGTATAGTTATCTGGCCACTGGTGACATTAAATGTCAATACCAAAATTTAGACCTGTACCCGCAATTTTTATACCGTCCATCATGGAGGGTATAATTAAATTTGTCATTCCGTTTGTAACACATCGAAATATTCATCGGAGTTCCTATAAATCCTGTTGAAATCAAGATTTATATTTTTAAGATAGAGCTCTGTTGTTTGGTATATTACTCCTAGGATGTTTGGTATTGCAAATGGGCTATATCGGTCCACGATTTGATAAAGCCCCAAATAAATCGGTACCTCCCGATTTTCGGTATTTTGAAGGTTGTGGCCGCAATAATCCACTGAAATGTCTGAAATTTGGCATTTGATCTTCATTTGGGCTATTAAACTTTCCATATGAAATTTGTCGGTTTAAGTCCACGTCTTCATATAGCCCCCATAGAACAGTACCACCCGATCTTCGGTATTTAGAACAAACCAGTAGTGCGATTCTCTAACACAATTTTTGAGTTACCGACAAAAATCGGTAAAATTAAAACGCAAAATAATGAATGAAAATTTCAAATAAAATTTGACAACACTCTTGCTATCGGTAGAACTTTACGACTACTTTTTATTCGTCGCTAACTTACCGAAATATATCGTTAAGTACCGAAATTGTAAGCATTTTAATTTTACCGATTTTTATCGGTAACTCCAAAAATGTGTTAGAGAATCGCACTACAGGTAGTCCCAATTTACATTAGGCGAGTTTACTTGCGGCAATTGTCAGTTTGATGGAGAGAGAGGTGAGGTATATGGTAACCCTTTGCCCCTCAACACCCTCTCTCACCCACAAACTGACAATTGCCGCAAGTAAACTCGCCTAATGTAAATTGGGACGTAAAGTAAAGGTAGAGTTACATTAGTCAAATATTTGCTCCAGCGACCGGCAGTGTGCGCTTACTGAGAGCAAGTTAGACTAAATTTAATCTATTATTAACACTCACTTGATCTCAGTAAGCGCACAATGCCGGTCGCTGGAGCAAATATTTGCCTAATGTGGCCTTACCTTAAGTACTACAACAAATACAACTCAACAACAACCACATAGGAATTTGTTTTTGTTTGTAACGTTACTGTCAAATATAAATGTAAACTAAATAAGGAAATGTCTATAAATTATTGGAATTTAAAAAAACTAATATTTTTTTCACATTTGATTGAATATTTTGGAAAACATGAATAAAAACTCGTTAGATTTTCAATTTGAATATTTCCACATCATTCCACTAAATGCATAATTTCTCGCAGAAAGTAGAATTCTTGCAAACATGTTTGGGGTCGCTGGTAATTCATTGAAAAAAGAGAAGCTGTTTCAATCGTTTGCTTTTGAAAACAAAAAACACATGTTTATTAGGGCTTTATTCTTTTCAAGTTTAACAAAATACCACACATATTAACAAATATTGTACTGCGTCTATAAGCGGTGTTTTAGTGTGCCTCATGTCGTTCGGACCTGGAGGAGTTTACATGTCAATGATATGAAGGAGTCTTTATGGGAAATAGTTTTTTTTCTTAGGGTAAATGTACAACTTCCAAAATGAAACTTATAGTTGATGGCATTGACTATTTTTTACGAAAAACATATTGAAAATTCGTTTTTAACTTCCTTAAAAATAAATTCTTTGTAAATGACTTTTTGTGCTATTATCAATATCATTACTATAAATTTATGTTGAGTTGTACTAATGTTGGCCCCGTAAGGGCAAGTCCATATTTTTTTTAAAATACAGGGTTTACGATAAAATGAGATCCAGCTGCCACCCTGTAAGTTATTCCCCTTATACAACGCCAGTAAAATCGCCAAAATTCCGAAAATCGGGAGCTATACATAAACGTGGACCTGTATTGAACATTTTTTGCAAGGAGGTATGTTGTTCCCTCAGAACTCAAAATGCAAAATTACAGCCAAATCGGTTAGAAAAATTTGGCTAAAATCGTCAAAAAAACCGAATATCGGGAGGTACGTTTATGTGGGAGCTATACCTAAACGTGGACCTATATTGACAATTTTTTGCACGGAGGTACGGTGTTCCCTCCAAAGTCAAAAACTCGGTTAGAAAATTGGGCTAAAATCGTCAAAATACCGAATATCGGAAGGTACGTTTATATTGGACCTATATTTAAACTTGGACTTATAATGAACATTTGTTGCAAGGAGGTATGTTGTTCCCTCAGAACACAAAATATAAAATTACAGCCAAATCAATTGGAAAATTTGGCTAAAATCGTCAAAATACCGAATATCGGGAGGAACGTTGATATGGGAGCTATACCTAAATGTGGACCTACATTAATTAAAATTGATATTCCCACTTTTGCGCTCGTTATAAAACTATGTTAAAAATTTCGAGGCGGTAGCTCGATTATAACTATTTTTGGCACTCCTTTCTATACAAGTGGGACCACTGTGCAACAGTTTATTCTCGCATTTCGGATTTCACCACACTATTGACGTATTCATTAAATCGCCGTTGAAAAATATGCTGAAAACAACGTGATAGAGGCATTTTACAACAATGGCATGTTCTGAAGAGTTGTGTACTACATTCCAGCGAATTTTCTTCCAAAAGAAAACATTAAGAACAAATTAACGGTTTTGGAGATATGGTCCAAACTCTATACAAATTATGGAAATTTTCGATATTTTATAAAATTTGACACAATAAATGTAGTTTTTCGAGTTATTATTTCTCCAAATATTTAATTCTTGCCCTTATTTGCTTCAGAGGTCAGATGAAGATTCACATAGGTTTCAGAGATATAGACCAGAATTTCTTTAAAAAGTAAATATTTAACCATGTTTAGATGGGGCCATAAAATCCAAGGTGGATCTGACACAACAAAACCCAACTAGGGTTTTTGTCGTTTGGGTAAAAAAAAAATATCAGTCGACTTTGCCGACATAGATATACCGTCAGCCTGTGAGAATTGAAACTTTCATGTATTGACAAATCCAATATGAATCTTATACCGGCTACGCAGATTTTGTGGACCTTTTTGGAAGAATGAACTTGGCGAAAAAAAAATATATTTGGTTTGAACCTCAAAGGTGTTGAGGAGAATGTTCTTGAAGGAATTTCGGTCCATTTTGGAAGTGGAAATTATTGCGGGAGTCATTACTTTTGATAGATATTATGCCCACCAATATTTTCAGTTGATCACCGTAAAAATTAGGTGTTTTAGGACCACTATGTAAGAAAGCATGGTCTTGCCCATGAAAAACGTAATATCGCTTAAACAGGACCACAAGGAGTAGCATCGGTATAATTTTCTTAAGGATCTACGAACAGATCCTAAACTTCACTTAAACAGAAATTTTGAATTTTTGGGTGGAGGTACCCCAAGGAGAAGGCCGATATGGACCATATCTGAAATAAAATTACATTTTTAGAAAATATTGGGAGATCCAAAGTTTGGGCGGTTGCTGTTGCCGTTCACTTTTTTTTTAGGGTGGGTGGGTGTTACCGGAATGTGCGCACCGATAGTCCTCATCTACAACCTAAGTTTGGACAAAATATTGCGAAGGCCAAATTTTGGAGCCAATCGGCTGATCCGTTCGAGAGTTATAGTGCGCTTCAGTCACTAACACATGGTGCCATATGGGTTTTTGCAGCTTTCGGGCTATTTTCTAAGGAAGCATGTACTTTCCCTGATAAAACTTGGACTGCCGTAATGGGGGCAGCAAATACAAGTTATCACAATAAAAATTTCCGAGAGCAGGTCCTAAGCTGAACTTTTCCGAAATTTTGTGTGGGAGGTACCCGAAGGAGTGGACCGATAGAGTCCATATTGGAACCTCATCTATGTCTGGAAGAAACTTCACGATGTGCAAATTATGGACCAAATCGGTTATTCGCTTCAAGAGTTATCGTGCGCACAAATTTTCCGAACATTTTCGAACTTTTGTGGGGAAGGTACCTGAAGGAATGCACTCATATAGTTCATCTTCGGACTTAAACTAAGTTCGGAAAAAATATTACGATGGCCAACTTTTGGACCGAATCAGTAAACCCGTTCGAGAGTTTTCGTGCGCTCCAAACACTACACATGGTATCACAGGGGATTTTTGACTTTTTGGGGTGTTTTCGGTGTTTTCTCAGGAAGCATGGACTTGCCTCTGATAAAACTTGTACTGCCGTAATGGGGGCAGCAAATACAAGTTGTTACAATAAAAATCAAAGCGATTCGAGGACAGGTCCTAAATTGAACTTTTCCGAAATTTTGTGTGGGAAGTTCCCGAATCTGGTAGAAATTTCACGATGTGTAAAGTATGGACCAAATCGGTTACTACCTTTAAGAGTTATCGTTTGCACAATTTTTCCGAACATTTTCGAACTGTTGTGGGGAAGGTATCTAAAGGAGTTGACCGATATGACCCATCGTCGAACTTAAACTAAGTTTGGGCAAAATATTACGGAGGCCAAATGTTGGACCAAATCTGTTCATCTGTTCGAGAGTTATCGTGCGCACCAGCCAGCCAGACAGACGGACGGACATTGCTAAATCGACTCCAAATTGTCTAAAACGGATTTCGTCCAAACAAACTTGGGGTCTAAAACTAAAACCATCGGTCCCATGTGAGCAAAAGCATTTATTCGGGCTCAAAGAACATTTTTTGGAGGTATTATTCAGTTGTTTGGATTTTTCGTAAAAACGGTAAGACTTATCTAAACCCGGCTTAAGTGAAAGTTGTAAATTTAAAAAAATAGATACATAATTAGGCGTACCAGTTAACATATCCACGCCACGTGATAGGTATTTCCAGGGGCTTTCAAACGATGACAACAAGATCCGAAACTATAGTCTTCCCTGCCTTACCCCTTGGTAAACATCGCCAATTTTTCCCACTAATAAAATAAAGTTGTTTTAATAAAATATTAAAACAAAGGCTATGTGATGAAGCCTGACTATTTTGAAAAGCAAAATAGAAGTCGTCATCCGAAATAAAAATCATTCTTACAGGTTTTGATTTATTGTAGCCTTATAATGGCGAATTTGATTATTTGTGATATTTCTAATTAATTAAACTCTCATCTAGAAACAGGCAGATTGAACAGAAAAGCGCAATATTATAAATGGAAGTCTCCAAAATCGATCTTTTCTTTAACCACTTAGATCTATTATCTCTGAGCTGCTTCAAATATCTGTGAAAAGTTCGTTGGTTTGATGTGTGAGACATCGCTACATATGTATACCTTTTCAATAAAATTAACTTTCTAAGGAATTGTTTGGCTTTTTGAACTTTATGTCGATCATTAAAAATAACTACATTGCGATTTACGGCAAAAATACACCATTTTTTTATCCAAACCTGTTTGAATATTGTTTTTGCTTTTTTTCAAATCAGTTGGCAACCTTGGTCATATTCGTGAGGTACGCTTTCTAGTTAGCTGTTTCATACACAACATGGCTGGTGGCATAATGCTAGTAATTATGTAAAAGGCACGGAATAATAAAAAAACATGCCAACCGTGAATACGTCAAAATGCTTATCAGTGCTAGAGTGCGAAAAATTACATGAGAATGTATGTAAGCTCTGTGCGTTTTACATACGTTAAGGATGAATTTCATTCATGAAATAGATGCGTGCTAACACTGCACTGAAGTTGGTATTCATAAAAGAAGAATCACACATATTTATTAAATGATTACATTATCATATTTCATCTAATAATATACTTGATTATTTGTATGTAAATATGACCGATTAAATGTTAAAACCTTTTAATTTAAAAATGTAATATATGCTAACTAAAACTTATTAATTGTTTAATGTTAAAATTGTTTGTGTGTTTATTTCATTCAAATAACGCATTTTTTATTAACTTTAACTTGATTATTGCCGAACAGTTATTAGAATTTAACTACAATCGTATTACATCGTTACCAGTCTTTTAAATGAGAGAAACGTAATTACATATACATACATATATTTGTGTTCAGGGCAAATTTTTGATTGATTATAGGGATGTCCGTCCGTCTGTTGTAATCACAATACATTCAAATAAATGTAAGTCCCAATTTACATTATGCGAGTTTACTTGCGGCAATTGTCAGTTTGTGGGTTAGAGAGGGTGTTGAGAGGCAAAGGGATACCATATACCTCACCTCTCTCTCCATCAAACTGGCAATTACCGCAAGTAAACTCGCCTAATGTAAATTGGGACTAAGAGTCCTAACATTTTGTACAGCTGCGTCTTATTTAGAGGTAGGTCATGTTCGAAGATGCGACATATCCACCCCAATTTTGGCATCGGTCCCATAGAACAGTACAGACATGTATTTTGAAAAATTTAGCTTATTTGTCTGACCCAATAGCTGTAATTTGGCAATTGGGTTTCCAATTGACCAAAAAACTTCACCAGGATTTCCCACATATTCCGACCGAATTCGGTATAAAAAAAAAACAAAATATTTTCCAAACATTGTTGACATAATTCCCTGTTTTGAATAACTCCGGCCATTATAAATTAGAATCAAACTACAAGACCCAATTATGGCCCGAGCATCATGTTCGGGTTCCGACCAGAGTAAACATCAAAAGTTATAGAAATGGATAGAAAACATATTTTTTATTTGATTTTGTAGCGGTTTTTTATAAGTCCCAATAATATTAAAAAACGAGTCATTTTATGGCAAATATCCAATTTTCACTCACATGAAAATAAATGAAAAATGTAGGTTCGCATGTTTCGTATCGTTGGCTTTTAAAAAATCGCCGCAAAATAGCATTTGTTTTTTGTTAGCATGAGCAGTTAAAACTGTGGTGGCAATATGTTTTATGGGCGCTTTTGTGTAAACGAAAGTAATAAAACTTAATGGGCAGTTTTTGTTGGCTGACATGTCAAAAGCATGCAATTGCTTCTTCATAATGTCTTAATTTGTCATTGCAACATTTGTTTGTTAATTTTATAGCGCTAATGTCTCTTTTTTGACGTATGTTGTGAACTTTTATGGCCTACATAAAAAACATACAAAGTTTGTAATTTTTATGAACAAAAACAAAACACGCATACATATGCTCTGTTCCAGAACCTGCAAGAAGCTACTAGTTTTTACTACGATAACATTTTTTCCTTATGTTATCGAAAAAAAAATAGTAAAAACTAGTAGATTCTTGCAGTACTGGAACAGACAAATACATATGTTGAGAATATCACACAACTTTGGGGATAATTTTAATTTTAATGTTTAACAGGAATATCTGTTGAAAAGGATGCTTTTTTCACAATATGTCTTGCAGAATTTTAAAAGAATAACACATTATTATTCAGCCTATTGGTAATGCAGAAGGCAACTTGTAATTGGTTATTGTGGCTCCCAATTTTTTTTTTTTGCACAGACGCAACACCGCATATTGTTCCTCCAACCTTCTGTATTTCATTGAGTTAATCGAGCTAACATGACCTAAGGAGTTTGTATTGAAAAAATGAATTCTAGCGAAGTCCCACACACCCAACGATCGTTTCGCTGTTCAATTCATTCGTAATGTATTCATTTGTAATGGACATCGAGGTAAGGTGAGAGGGTATAAAGTTTTAGGTTTTGCACTGAGAATGAAGACAGATCAGAAAGCTAATTGGACAAATTTCAGAGGGTTAACCAAACATCTGATAAGAGAACTGAGCAACCCTTCTGACCACTGGCCACCCTTACCATTTGGAAGTTTGGAAAAAAGTGACCGTGTTAGGTGAATCGTAAAGACGGAAGTTTATCGTTAACTAACAGGAATATCGTACCTATCGATATCGATCGTAAGCGTGGATTTCTCCCTCTCTGCACATGACAGTAAAGGACTTAACCAGAACAGACCGTGCCAAAAAACAGTGGTGGTTCTGCCTGACTAATCAAGTGTCATTGACAAAGCCAATCCTGTCACACTGTTCGAAGATACAGCGTAAATTATCTAAATTTCTAAACGCAGAAATAGCATTTATTATGGTATACTCAAGACCCTCGCCAAAATAACGGATGTACGCCCCACTTGACTTCATAACTGAACGTTGCATTTTACTTTTACATTTATTTGTCCTGTAGCGCGATTCTCTAACTCATTTTTTGAGTAACGACAAATGTCGATAAAATTAAAACGCAAAATTATGAATGAAAAGTTCAAATAAAAGTTTACAACACTTTTGCTATCGATAGAACTTTACGACTACTTTCTCTTGGTCGCTTACTTACCTAAAAATATCCTTAATTACCTAATTTATAAGCATTTTAATTTTACCGATTTTTGTCGGTAACACAAAAAATGTGTTAGAGAATCGAACTACTGATAACATAATGACATAATGATGACATAACCTAAAATACACACATTTTACAAAATGCGATATGGGTCTTCTATATTTGTCCGCGTATATTCAGGATGAATATAGGAAAAACGGTTTGGATACGATCACACGACATCTCCTTAACAAACTCATGTTAAAACGAGTAGAACTCTTTAAGCTCGGTCAGGCCAAACATTTTATACTGTCCACCATGAAATATTCTCCATCATAAATATCCTACATATAAAATATAAGTTGCCAATTTTTGCTGTAGATATTTAGTGACCTCAAGTTAGGATCTGAAATGTCAAACCTACCTGTAACTCGGTCAAAATTGTAGCTTAAATCATCAAAATACCGGAAATCGGTGAAGACGTGTTGTTGGTGAAGAAGTGTTGTGAGCCCTGGAGGCTATTCCAAAACATTGACCTATGGCCAAGGATAACGAACATATGGACAAAAATCGTAAAATAGGGTCCTGAGCTATATCTCTAACAAGAGCGGATAAACAAAAACTGCTTCTAGATTCAAAAATAACTTTACGGTTTGAGTTAGAAACATAAAAATTTCGGATGAAACAAAAGTCATATTGATCAGTGTAATAAACAAATGCCAGCTGTATGTAAAGTTCTGCAATGAGACGAGTTTCCCAAGAATGAGAGATATCTCCGAAACTGTTTACCTCTGCCTCTCCTGTATTCCAACCCCTTCAAACATCATAAAGATCGCTTCGTCAAATTTACTGTAATTTTCCTTGGGAAAAATATGGAAATATCCGCCACTAAGTCCACCTCTATTTATATCACTACTGTTCAATTATATCACCAACTGTTACATCAAAAAATTAAGTAAGAACGGCGTTAAGCTCGGCCGGGCCGAACTTTTTATACCCTCATAACTTTTTATACGATCATAAGGAGTAAAATATCCCAACTGATAATGCTCCCTTTAAAAGAGCTCATATGAGGCGTCATCTTAGTTCTTTCCAAAACATGGAATTGAACTTTTGACAACACTCAATATGAAATTACAATAATCTCGGTTCGATAATTTGACAAAAAAAAAAAGATCGAAATACATAAAATTTGGTAATACCAGATAGACTTAACCGTGGATATGGACAGTTTGTTTGCGAGTATGATTTCTAAATTCTGGGAATACAAAAATGCAATTAACGAACAATTCGGTATAAAAGTGTGACTATAATCTTCAACAAACTTTAAATGGTGGCTACGCCAAAAGGTGAACCTATACTGTCTAATTTTTTGGAATGGCTGTTTGTAGCTGTATAAATGTGTTGTTTCATTAACGAAGACTAGATACAAATCTTCAAAATACATACCGAAAATCGGGAGGTGCCGTTCTATGGGGGCTATATGAAGACGTGGACATATACCGACAAATTTTACGTCATCGGGAAGTACCGTTCTACGGGGGAATTGTAACGTGTCGTCATCACGTACATATGTATACAACGGTGCCCGGACATAACTCCCACTGTTCGTGAAGCAAAGCGGAAATAACACTCAAAAAATCGCGGACATAACTCCCAACGATTTTTTTCTTAATTAATAAATTATTATTTTGCTTAATTTTGAAATTTATAGTTATACATTCCTTTAAATTTTAGAGTAGAAGTTAGAATGTAAGCGGAATTATACAATTGAGAAGGCCTAAGTGCCAACCAAACCGAAGTATCCACAAAATCCTCCTGATTTCATAAAATTATTTAAAAACGAAATTATGCCCGAAATTATATAAGTAACAGTTAGGAGAAGTTTGAAATTGTAAAAATATTTGTTAAGAAAATCGCGCTATTTGTTCAAAAATATTTTCGTTTTTCAGAAAATATTTGAATTATTGTACAAACACTTTTTATCTTCTTAAATTATGAACATATTTTTGTTTTTTTTTTTCAAAAATATTTTCGACTTTTTATCTCCTTAAATTGTGAAAATATTTTTGAATACTTTTACAAAACATTTTTATTTTCTTAAATTGTGAAAATATTTTTGTAAAAAATCGCGAATATTTTTACAAAAACTTTTTATCTTCTTAAATTGTAAAAATACTTTTTTTAAAAAATCGCTCGATTTTTTAAAAAATATTTTCGCCTGCATCGCTTTTCGTTTTTCAGAAAGTATTTGAATATTTATACAAAAACTTTTTATTTTCTTAAATTGTGAAAATATTTTTGTAAAAAATCGCGCGATTTTTTCAAAAATATTTTGGCCTGCGGCGCTTTTTGTTTTTCGGACAGTATTTGAATATTTTTACAAAAACTTTTTATTTTCTTAAATTGTGAAAATATTTTTGTAACAAATCGCACGATTTTTTTTTCAGAAAATATTTGCGAATTTTAACAAAATCTTTTTATTTTCCTGTAGGCAGCATTTTTCGTTTAAAATAGGTTTGAAGGCAAATTTTGAATATAGTTCGATTTGAGATGGCTACTACTTATTTTGTACTTAATTTTCTTAAAAATTTTAAATCAATTATAAATTATTTTGTGAAATGAAAAATGCATATGAACTTAAAATTAATTTTTAATTTTTTTCTTATGCATTTGAAATAAAAAATGGTATTTAAATAAAAAACAAATAAATATGGGACATAGCTCCCAAAAAATTTGGGAGTTATGTCCGCAAACCAAGGCGGACAAAACTCCCAAAATCGTTTTGGGAGTTATGTCCGTTGGGAGTTACGTCACGGCACCGTATACAACACAACGACACAATACTGGCTACCACTAAATACTCTGCATATAGCACAACAACACAGTACTGGCTACCACCCAACACACTGCAGCCAGGCCACTAAAGTATTCCAGAATTGCTTGAGAAGGGCAAGCTTACTACAGCAGGGAGTTAGCTACACGGGTTGGAACAAAAGACTATTCTAAATCCGCAAACTCATATTTCGTTGCTAAAGCGTTGGGAATACTTTTTGAGGGCTACCCATTAAGTTGTGGTAGATAATACATACACATCGTGATCCCGAACATCAACAGCCAAACTCATCGTATTCAACATCAACATCCGACTGCCGAATACCTCGCTATCCTGAACATCAACATCCGACTTCCGAACACCGAATCTATCGTGTTCCCGAATACCAGCAGCCATCTGCCGAACTCAACCATCGACTGTCGCACGCATCATATTCCCGATCACCCACAGTCGAGCACCGAATACACCGATTGCATCGAACACTGATCCCACGAATATCACCTACCCATCATGTCGACCGACTATAGTCGAACCCTCATCTGTGAACCGTCGTCATAATAACAGGTCCCTGATCATATGTAAACCATGTTCCTGAACCATCATCCCGACTATTTACAAACCGTCATCAACACACCAGGTTCCCGACTATCTACGAACTATCGGTGAAACCTCCCGGGTTCCGACAACCAGCAAACCTTTCAACAACCACCGATTCCGCAAGTCGTCTGAGCAAGGATAACCACTGTCTCAATACGTCCACTCATCACGAAGCCCCAGCTCACAAGTCCCAGTCCACCTGGTCACCTTCAGGCCAACAATTGATCCATAATCCATACCAACTGAGTATATTCTTATCGTATTTATCCTCGAGTAGATTGTAAACTAGTGTTTAAATCAATAAACTCCGAATTAAACCCCCAGAAAAGGGAGAATACTAGTCTTCTCATTTCATATGGTTTAGTGGGTCCTTATGGAGACCCTAGACGCGACTGGTCTTACCCCAGTCAACGAGAAAACCACGTTACAGTATATGAAGACGTGGAGCTATACCGACAAATTTCAAGTGGAAAATTGTATACCCTCAACGAAGACTAAATACCAAATTTCAGCCATTTCGGTGTTATAATGAGAACAAAACCTTCAAACGTTGGCCGATATGGCCCACTTTCAATACCAAACATCCTTGGAGTTATAGAAACTTATGTATATACCAATTAACAGAGCTCTATTTAAAAAAAAATTGCAAACTGTATCTTCACTTCGACAGACTGACATGGCTATTTCGACTTAAAATTTTATGCTGATCAAGAATATATGGGGATTTCCTAGTGAAATCGGACATATTTTCAAAATGAGGTTTTTGATTTCCTTTGTTTTTGTTGTGCTGCTCATAAGCAAAACATTTTAGTATATTTTCAGATTTTTGTGACTAAAGGTTTCAGAGACATCGCGCCTTGAAAGCGTGAAATTCTGTAAAAACTATATGCAAAGAAAGACTTCATAACTTCTTCAATATTGTTCCAAATAGCAAATATCTTTTTTTCTATTTTTTATTTTTTTATCAGCTATTTAATAATAATAATTTGCAGAGTGGGCAATTTTGCAATTATCGCGATATAATAGTTAAAATAAATTTGTATTAATGATTTATGTATTATACTACGATTAATTTAAGTCCAATTTTGTAGTGCGATTCGGATATTTACTATTTTTTCTATTTTTTTAATTAATCAAGAAATTTTTCCTATATACCACTGTGCAAAATGTGTTCTTTTACCAAAAAGATAAATAAATAAAAAGTTGAATTTATTAATATCTGTTTCGTTATTTTATTTAGGAATTTATCTTAAACATCCTAAAAACTTCTTTATTTTGTGATGTTAAGAATGGTTTAAGTTTTGGGTTCCGCATTACTGAATAAGGTTTTTTGTGCCCGCGATAGGTTGAACCATTGCATTTTTCAAATTCAAATCCTCCTTCGTATTTAAATAGTCATTTTCTGAAGAAAATATCACTTTAATATTTGGTAGATTATTTGGCTCGGATGCTCAGTCACACCAGTCATATAATTCCCGAGCTCTAGTCTTTTGATCATCAGTTTAGTTAGTTTATTGTCCGGCTGGTACAATAATTGCTAATCCATTTTCAAAATCAAAATAGTTATTATTCGAATCCCACTACCAAATAGGACTTAAAAGTTTTGTATTTATTCGTAGTTTAATACAAAAAAAAAAATGTTAAGAAAATCAAAGTGTAAAATCATTGATAAAATTTTAGTTTAAATATTAAATCGCGAAAATGGTATCCATCCTATTTTTTATTAGACAGCTGATAAACAAGTAAAAAGTATCAGTAGGCTTTGCCGACAGCGATATACCCTCAGCCTGTGTGGATTAAAATATTTTTTCCCAAAAAAAAAAAAACTTGTGTACTCGTATTTAAGGGTGTTTTCAAAATTTTGGGCGTATGAAGCGACAAAAGTATGGATAGGATTAAAGCTCAAAAATTTGCGGGGATAAAGATAGATAGGGCTTTTTTTATCACACGAAACACATATTATCACTGTAAGCAGGGCCACTAGGAAAACCTTCGGTAAAAATGACCAAAGCATCCTCGAACAGGCCCCTAACCAAAAAAAAAAAAATGTTGAACATTTGTGTGGGTGGTAGCACAAGAATTGCACAGATAGGGCCCAAAATTTAACATAAACTAAGTTTCGACAATATTTAGAGATCCAAAGTTTTGACCAAATCGGTTGCTACTTCTATGAGAAATCGCGCGAATGTTTTCGAAATTTTGTATGGAGTGGACCTATAAGCACCACCTTCGAATTTCATCGAATATTCGAAGAAATATTATAATATCCAAAGTGTGGACGAACGCAGTATTCGGTTCGAGCTCCCCAGCTACTACATATGGTGCCATAGAGGTTTTTTACAACTTTCGGGCTGTTTTCTCAAGAAGCATAGACTTGCCCCTGAAAAAGCTTTTACTGCCGTAATTGAGGTAGCGAACGCAATTTGCTTCCACAAAATCAAAGTGATTCGAGAGCACGTCTTAAAGTAAATTTATCCAAAAATTTGTGTGGGAGGTACCCGAAGGAGTGGACAACCTGGTCTATATCTGGTAAATATATTAGGATCAAGAGTTATCGTACGCACAATTTTTCTGAACATTTTTGAACTTTTGTTTCGAACTTAAACTAAGTTTGCACAAAGTATTATGAAGGCCACATTTTGGACTGAATTTTTTTATTATCTACCTAAAATCGGCGATTTAAATTCAAATTGCGATTTTTCTCCATCAGCTCTTGTTCTTTACATTACCGTTACATTATGTTTTAGTGAACCGACCAGAGGTACGCTACGATAGTCGTACTGTATCGCAGTCGGTTCACTAAAAAATCGTAGCGTACAGCAGTGGGTACACTAAGAATCGTAGTATACCGCAGTCGGTACAGTAAGATTTTCGTTGTGCTGCGGTACAGTATCACTAAAAATTGTCGTAGTGTTTGTGTACCGGTACGGTACATTATCGTAGTGTACCTATCCACCTTGGTACGGTACAGAACGGTACGGTACGATACCATAGTGTTTATTTTCGAACACTGATTTTGTGTGGTAGGTACCCGAAGGAAACCATCTAAGTCTGATAGAAATTTCACGATGTGCAAAGTATGGACCAAATCGGTTACTTACTTCAAGAGTTATCGTGGGCACAAATGTTCCGAATCTTTCCGAACTTTTGTGGGAGAAGTACCGGAAGGAGTGGACCGATATAACCCATCTTTGAAGTTAAACTAAATTTGGACAACAAATTACGAAATCCGACCGAATAATTGATCCGTTTGAGAGTTATCGTGCGCTCCAGCCAGTCTGACAGACAGACGGACGGACACAGCTAAATCAACTCCAAGTTGTCTGAAACGCATTTCGTCCAAATATACTTGGGGTCTAAAACCATTATTTCGATGAGGCACATTTTGCCCGTATGAAAGTGTATATACCCTCGTTAGCATAAATGCTGAGGGTATAAAAAAATAAAAAATACAAAAAAAAAATTTCTATTTGGACCAATATTTGAGTTATTCTTTGCATATAGTTTTTACAGAATTCGACTTTTTCAAGGCGCGATATCTCTGGAACCTTTACTAAAAAATCGGAAAATATACTAAAGTTTTTTGCTGATAAGCATCATCACCACAGCAAAAAAAAAAACGAAATCAAAAACCTAATTTTGAAAAGCGTCCGATTTCACTTAGAAATCCCTATAAATACTTTATAGGAGGGTGTAAACAATGCTAAGTATACAGTCTAAACTCAAGCTTTATTGCTTTTATGAAGGTGACTGAGTTGTGCAGCACATCTTAGCTCATAACCCTAAACAGGTGTTGAATGTGGTACCACAGGTAAGTAGGTTAATGCCTGGTAAATAAAAGTTTAATATCATTTTAGGTTGCTTTTTTGCTTAAATTTGTTTAATTCCTAAAAAAATCATGCTTGCATTAGGATATTTTGCAAACATATAATCGCTTTCGGAATTCACGTCCATTTAGCAGAGCAATGACTTCAAATTAAAATGAAAAATTTGAAAATTACGATGAATTTTTATTCCTTGGGCTTCATGGCATGTGTCTTATGCGGTTTTTGCAACTTTATGTGTTGAATTTTGGTGCATTCAAGTTGCACAAGCCACAGATATAAAAATACACCATATCGTCGTGTACAAAACGTGCTAAAGTGTCTGCTTAAGCATTTCTTTGCCACACACACAACAACACTCAGACTATAAAACAAAATAACATTTCTACAGAAAACAAAAACCAAACAAATGGCTCACATATCAGTGGGCAAGAAAGAGATGGAATTTCATATGAATTTATTTTTATCGTATAACAAGGAACGTGCTTCAAGGCATCATAACCACAAAATGCAATACAGGAACGAATGAGCATAGATAAATATGAAACTTCCTTAGAATATTTATTATTTAAAAGAAGGGAAGGCATAATGAAGTTATTTTGCAATATTAATTTAATGCATTAAATATTTAACAAACAATTTGTGGTTGACGGGAGTTTAATTAAGAGGCACAATTATTTCTTTTGTCGGTAAACATTTTATTACTAATTGAAATAATTTAATGCAAATTATGTGGCATTTATGGTTTTTAGGTAGTGTTCACTTGAATACGTTGAACGACGATGTCGGTGAATGAAAAGAGTTACAAACAAACTAACGTTCGTATTTGGAGAATACATCAAAACTGAAATATAAAATTGTTATGTAGGGGGTTTGAAACACTGAACAAATAATACACACTAACAACCACACTTAAACACCTCTTTAAAAACTGGGCCTTCTTATATACTTCTTATATACTAGACTAGGCAATGGAGTGTATACTGTGTTTTTGAGATATCGAAAAAGTAAATTTCGACACCATAAAAATTCTAAATCGATGTAGCCATGCCCTTCCATCATCAGTCTTTAGTGATGCTTCTTTAATTCACATGTATTCAGATATAAGGCTGGAATGTTGTACATAACGGTATTTAGCTTACCTTCTGAGTCAATCAAATTAATATTCATTGCGGATTCTTAGGAGACATACAATTGTTTATACCGTCAGCCTTTAGGCTGGAAAGGGTATATGGTAAAAACCAACTTTCTCTTGCAATTCCATTGGAAAAAATAGAACATTGGTGGCCTTTTTTATTGGGATAGCTAATACAATTTTATTTCTTCAAAATAGTCTGGCTAATTTATTAGTGGGAAAATTTGGCATTGTTCGTTAAGGGGTAAGGCAGAGAAGACTAGTTTCGATCCTCGCCACAGGATTCCCTTGTTTCTTGTTTGTGGATATTCTCCACCGAAGTAATTTTTCAATAACTTCTTCAACAAAAATCCTTTTATACCCAAACATCATCATCGTCAGCTCGAAGTATAAAGGCGCACAAAGAAATAACTTCAATGAGAAGTTTTTCTTTGGCAACCATACAAACCGTGCCAGTGTTAATCAAATAGAACATTGGTGGAGTTTTTTTATTGGGATAGCTGATACTACCAATGTTCTTTTTGAGAAACTCTGGCGCGGTTTGTATGGTTGCCAAAGAAAAACTTCTCATGGTAATCAAACTCCAGGCAGCAATTATAGACCGATCGTCACGAAATAGAGGTCGGAGGTCGGAGGTCGGGTTCAGAACCAGAATAGACACCTATTGTTATTGGTGATGATTGTGAAATATTTAGCGGGTGAAATGGACCAAAAACATAAATTTTATTCAATTTTGTAGCGGCTCTGTAGGTCACAATAATAGTCCAATCGCCTTGAAATTTTAAATACGGTAAGACTATATGACAAAGAAGAAGCTTGCAAACTGAGATGATGATCAGATAATATTTAGTGGGTTAAATGGACCACAACTTTTGTGTGAAAATTGTGACAATTTTTAATATACAGCTTAAGTCTTTATTTTTGGAAGACACATTTCGCCCACGTGAGTTATATTTGGAAGACGATCTCTCGACCATTTCAATTATGTTGATGTACGAGGTCAGATAACGGAGCTACAGCCTAATGTATACCGTTATTTGTTTGTAGTGTAATCATAAAGACGCTAGAGGTCGCAATTATAGCTCAATAGTCACGAAATTTTGTACGATTTAAAGTTTAGGTAGAAGAAGATGCTTACAATTTTGGATGATGATCTGATTTTATTTAGCGGGTGAAATGGACCATTACTTTTGTATGAAAAATACAAAAAAATTATTTTTGGTCTATATTTTATTCCCTGGAGAGCATATGCCGGCAAAGTAGACTACATATGGAAATAGAACTACTGATCTAACCCTGATACAAATTGCAATCACGTGTCTGCTAGATAACGGGCCTACTGCTTAATATATAATGTGTTTTGTGTAAAGAACCACATCTTCCTATTCCCAGTTTTTGCATTTTGCAAATTACGTTTTAATTGCCCAATTGGGTTTTTATACATACAAACGATTCCCCAGCCAGACAGAATCAAAGTTTCAACAGTGGCAAAATATACTTTAGTAAGGTTTGCGACATTTTCTGAGAATTTCAGCCATAAAAAAACTTCTCTACAAGTGGTGTCTTAGGGCACGTCTTTCGGGCTCGGAGTTAAGCTGTGGGTCCCATATCATTGAGCGAATATGAATGGGGGTACACTCAGATTCTGAAACTACAATGTTCATAGATGAGAAAAATCAAAAAAAAAAACAAAAAAATCGCGCCTTTTAAATAAATCGTAATTCAAGTTGACATTTTTAGGGGTTGTTTAGGTTTTTGCGATTTAGCTTGGAAACTGCAAGTCCTATGAAAATGGGAATAAAAAAATGTTTTAGCAGTGAAAATTTACTACAAGACTGACCTTTATGATATTTTTGTAGATTTTACCGTTTTTGAGATATAGAAGTTCAAATTGGGACAATGCGCTGACTGTATCGCCACTTTATAAAACAATATAATGAAGGGTGCGTCTTAACTAACTTTTAATGAAAAACGCTTACACAGGGCACGTTTTTGTGAATTCTGAAACAGAAATGTTCATAGATAGATGAAAAATCCCAAAACAAGAAAAAAATGTTGTAGGAATTTTTAAATAAATCGCAGTCAACATTCACATTTTTAGGTGTTTTTTATGTTTTCATGATTTTGCTTGGAAACCGCAAGTCCTATCGGAATGGGACTAAAGAAAATGTTGTAGCTGTGAAAATTCTCTACAAGACTAACCTTTAGGTTTCTTCGTAGGTTTTTCCATTTTTGTGATATAGAGGCTCAGTTCAATTTTTTAGGTTTTTATCTTAAGTCTTCAAGATTTTTATTGAAAGCCACAAGTCATGTCAAAATGGGACTAAAGAAAATTTTGTAGCTGTGAAAATTCTCTACAAGATTGGCTGATTTATTATACCCTACACCACTGTGTGGGGAGGGTATTATAAGTTGGTTTTTACCAACAAGTTTGTAACGCATCGAAATAATTGTCGTAGACCCATACTTATATATATCAAAACTAGCAGACCCCGGTCCGCGTTGCTGGCCCGTCGTAATGAGTTTTAATGACAACTTTTTATCGACTTTATGCTTGAAAATTAAAAAAAAAGGTATTTTCTACCTCACCTCTTCGGTCTATTGTCAAACCGAGAAGGATTTTTTGTCTGTAACCTTTCTTTTCTCTTACGGACTTTGTCGGATTTTTTCGCCAATTTATGCTTTTTAGGATTTATTATCGTCCATGTCCCTGTCTTTATCCTAAAGCAATCTAATTTTAAAGGTTAAGAAGTGCTTAAATCGAATTCTCCCGCTTATTGAGACTTATATGTTTTAGCTTTTCATGGCTGATGGACCGTTGAACCTCACCATAATTTGTAAATATATAGTTTTTCTTGATCGGGGGCGCAACCACCGTTGTCTCGAAAACTAATTTGCAACCCGATGCACTCATAAGGTTAGCAAATATAGCGATTATAAAATAATAGGCCCCGAAATTCGTCTACAAATATATAGCATTTTGGACCACGGGACATTCCTGAACATTTTCTGAATATTAGGTTCAGTAGTTTTGGAAAAATAATGTTTTGAAAAGAGTGGGCGTGGTCATCAGTTTTCAAGATATAACATATTAAAAAAAGTAGGCCTGGTCCGGTATCTTGGCTCCAAATATGTGCCTAGGGTGCACACAACTTCATTGCCTACCAAAATGTATGCTGAAACCGATATAATCATACATTTGGCTTATATATAGCGTTTAACAGAAAGTCAGGGGGAAGGTACCCCACCTCTTCCGAAATTCATAATATATATATAACAACGGCAAACATTGAGCTTTTGTCGCAAATTTTATGGAAATCCCTTCAGTAGTATTGGAGTTATGACATATTAAATAAAAAACAGGCGTGGTCGGGCCTATAGGCCCTAAAGAAGTACCTAGATTGTAGATTAATCCGTAAATTTTTAATACGATACATGCATAATTTTTGCAAATATAACGTTTTTTAAAAATATCACATAGGGGAGGTACCCCGCTCCCTCTGCAATTCAATAAAATATGTAACCTGTTTTCGGGGGGCGTGGTAAACTTTTCTTTCCAAAAAACCTAAGTTGGGTTACGACAGCATTTGATTTTTATTCATAAAGGTAAGGCGTTTTTTCAAATATGCCCCCTTCAAAATTCAAGAAAATATGCCCGTACATACCCTGACATTTTCAGGAAAATCGGTTCAGTAGTTTTGTAGATGTAACATATTTTAAAAAGTGGGTGTGGTCAAGTCATTGGATCCTAAAAAAGTGGGTAAGGTCTTCCGAAATAGATACATTCGTAATTATTGTAAATATAACATTTTTAAAAAAGTAGTGTATAGGGGAAGTACCCCGCCTCTTCCGAAATTCAACTGAATTTGTAGCCTAATTTAAGCGGGGGCCATCCTTGTACATTCCCTGGCAATTTCAGGAAAATCGGTTCAGTAGTTTTTGTAGAAATGATAAAAATTAAAAATTGAAAAAAGTGGGCGTACATTTTCTATGCATAAAAAAATATCGAAATCGGTCCGGCCGTTCTCAACTGATGCCATGACCAACGAACGACTTTTGATTTTTATTTTTAAAGATTTAAGAGTTTAGACAAATCGCGATTTCCTTGAAAATCCCTTCAGTAGTTTTGTAGATATAACCTAATTAGAAAGTGAGCGTGGTCGGATCTTAAGTCCCAAAATAAGTACGTAAGGTTGGAGACACAATCGCCATTGACTCGTAAATAAATTCCGAAACCGATACATTCGTATTTGTTGCAAATATTGCATTTTTACAAAAATAGGGCATAGGGGAAGTACCCGCCCGATCCGAAAGTCAAAAAATATGTAGCCTATTTTTATCGGGGACCAACCCTGTACATTCGCTGAAAGTTTCAGGAAAATCGATTCAGTAGTTTCGTAGATATAACATATTTAAAAAAGTGGGCGTTGTCCAGTCTAAATGCCCCAAATAAGCACGTAAGGTCGGAGACACAATCGCCATTGACTCGGAAATTAATTTTCAAAGCGATACATTTGTAATTGTTGCAAATATTGCATTTTTACAAAAATAGGGCATAGGGGGGTTCCCCGCCCGATCCGAAATTCAACCAAATGTGTAGCCAATTTCAACAGGGGGCCATCACTCTACGTTCCCTGAAAATTTCAGGAAAATCTGTTGAGTAGTTTCGTAGATATAACATATTTATAAAAGTGGGCGGAAAAATGGGCGTGGCCAATTTTTCTTTGCATAAAAACCTAAACTGGACTATGACTAACATTTCCACAAAAAATTATCCAAATCGCTCCAGCCGTTTTCCACTGATTCAATTACCAACAAACGACAATTGAGCTTTATATATAAAGATTAAATATGGAGGGTATAATTAAATTTGTCATTCCGTTTGTAACACATCGACATATTCAACGGAGACCCTATAAAGTATGTATATTCTTGATCAGTCAATATAACTATGTCCGCCTGTCTTTCCTTCCGTCCGTCTCTTGAAATCAAGATACAGCTCGAAATTTTTAAGATAGAGCTTTGAAATTTGGTATAGAAGTTTCTATTACTCCTAGGATATTTGGTATTTTGCCCCCATAGAACGGTACTACCCGACTTTCGGTATTTTTAAGGTCTTAACTTCATTATCACACCAAAATGGCTCAAAGTTGGTATTAAGTGTTCGTTGGTGCTATCAAACTTTCCCTCAGAATTTGGTGGTATGGGTCCACTCCTTCATATAGCCCCGATAGAACGGTACCTCCCGATTTTCGGTATTTTGAAGGTTACGGCCACAATATTACTCCGAAATGGCTGAAATTTGGTATTAAGTCTTCGTTGGTGGTACGAAACATTCCCCCAGAAATTTTGTTGTACAGGTCCACGCCTTCATATAGCCGCCATAGAACGGTACCTCCCGATCTTCGGTATTTTGAAGGTTACGGCCACAATAATCCATTGAAATGGCTGAAATTTGGTATTTAGTCTTCGTTAAGGGTTTTCAACTTTCCACTCTAAATTTGTCGGTATAGGTCCAAGCCTTCATATAGCCCCTTAGAACGGCACCTCCCGATTTTCGGTATTTTGAAGGTTGTGACCTCAATATTCATCCAAAGTGACTTAAATTTGGTATTAAGTCTTCGTTCGGGTAATAAAACTTTCCCCCAGAAATTTGTCGGAGCAGGCCCACGCCTTAATACAGCCCCCATAGAACGGTACCACACGATTTTCGGTATTTTGAAGGTTTTAGCTTCGTAAGCACACCGAAATGGCTGAAATTTGGTACTTAGCCTTCGATGGGAATATAAAATTTTCCCCCAGAATTTTGTTGGTATGGGTCCATGCCTTCATATAGCCCCAAAAAAAGGTACCTACCCATTTCCTGTATTTTGAAGGTTGTGGCCTCAATATTTCTCCGATATTGCTGAAATTTGGTATTTAGTCCTCATTTGAGTTATAAAACTTTCCATATGAAAGTTGTCGGTATAGGTCCACGCCTTCATATAGCCCCCATAGAACGGTACCTCCCGATTTTCCTTTTTTGAGAGTTCTGGCCACAATAACAAACAGACATGGCTGAGATTTGGTATTTACTCCGACTGAATTTTTTCGGTATAGGTCCACGTTTCGATATAGCCCCCATAAAACGGTATCTCCGGATTTCCATAATTGTGAAGGATGTGACGTTAATATCCCACCGAAGTGACTGAATTATCAGTATAGGTCCACGTCTTCCTATATCCCCCATAGAAGCGTACCTCGTGATTTACGGTATTTTTTTAGGTTTTAACCACATTATCCTAATTATATCGGGTGCCACCGTGGTGCAATGGTATGCACGCCCGCCTTGCACGCAGAAGGTCGGGGGTTCGATTCCCCGGCCAAGCAACATCAAACATTTTTCAACGGTGGCAAAATACCCATCAGTAATGTTGGCGACATTTCCTGGTATTTAGTCTTCTTTGAGTCTAAAAACTTTACCTCAGTAATTTGTCGGTATATATCGACATTTTGATATAGCCCCCATATTATTTGGTATTAAGCCTTTTTCATTTTACTTTAACACCACTCCTGTAGTGCGATTCTCTAACTCATTTTTTGAGCTACCGACAATTGTCGGTAAAATTAAAATCCTTATAATTTCGGTTGTCACCGATGTTTTTCGGTAATTTAGCGACGAATTAAAAGCAGTCGTAAAGTTCTATCGATAACAAGAATGTTGTCAACTTTTATTTGAACTTTTCAGTCATAACTTTGCGGTTTAATTTTACCGATTTTTGTCGGTAACTGAAAAAATGTGTTAGAGAATCGCACTACTTGTGGAGGGTATAACAAGTTTGGCCCGGCCGAACTTAAAGCCGTTCTTACTTGTTGAAGCATTAAACTATTATTCTACCCGGTATTTACCCAAAACATGGGTAAATACTAGGTAGATACCAGATAAAAAAGAATATCAGATAAACGTTTTAACCATGCTTTTTATATGTCAAACCGGTCGTTGGGATTGCTTGTGCGAAAAATTTAACGATGAATGCAAAAATTATATGAGAAATTTGCCAAAATGTGGACCAAAATTGGTTATTTGTTAACTGTCCCCTTATCCAAAAATGTAACTTTATTCATAGCCAGTTAAAATTTGCTAAAACACTGCGTTTTCGCATCTAATTGTATAATTTTAGTTTCTGTAGTTTATACCCAAATTTTTGTTAAATACCTTGGTGCTTACCAATTTACCCATTTTAATGGGTTTTTACCCATTTCCCATCTCCATTAATTGCAAAAAATACCTAATTTCACTTTCAAAAAATATTTTAGAGACATTTTTCAAAAACGCGTAAATTGGTTGACGATAGGACCCTACACCAAGATCGTACAGTCATCCACATACATTACGATCTCAATGCCGTCTGGAGGGTGTGGAATTTCAGGAAGGTACATATGTGGATGCAAAGCAGGTGTCGTACATGTGCAATACGGATCGGACATGAAGCCCATCTGTCTATTAACTTTGTAGTTAAAATATATGTTGTAATGGAAATTCAATTCTATTCAAATCACAATCCCTTTTGACAACCAAAATAGGATTTTTGTCCCACCCTTTTTGTACCATGGTGTTCACCAACGTATTACCATTACATTGACAAGTTTCAAAGTTTCGTGTAGTAACTGGGAGTATAGTTAGAGACAAGACAGAATTTAATAATTGCTTGCACATGATGTAACCTTTTTTAATAATAATAAGTTTTCCGATTTATTGAAATTAAATGACCGCTCGTCATCTGTTTCAAAGTTTTTTTGGAATGTGTTAAAAAATTAACACATAATTTAAAACTTTTTTAATATATTAACAAATATTACATATTAAAATTTTTATTTGAAAGCAGATCCACCCAACTTGTAAAACAGTGCGCATTTAAACTCAGGATATAGAGCGAAACTTTTTCATGACATACATATATGCATATTTTTATGGCGAAGTTTGTCACATTCATTGACACCAAATACATTGCGCATGAAAATATTTGTGAAGAGGGAGGGCGTTGTAATTGGGACAAACTGATTAGCTAACTAACACAGTAAAAACAATAAAAATTTTCTATACATAATTCCAATATCCCAAAAAAATCAAACTGACTATAAAGATCTAACCGGAACCTTTTGAAATAAATACTAAAAACTCCATATTGAATTATTTTAGCATGTAGTATAACCTAGTGTTATACAAAGCTAGAACAAGTAAGTACGTATTAGTCAGCTGTGCTGACAGAGAAATACCCTCAGCCACTGTCCAAGAAAAAAACAACAAAACCAAACCAAACACAATAATTATGCCGCATATAAAATATAAAGATTTTATAACTTGCACAATATCCGACAGGGTTCTGAAGCTTTTGGGCCATTATCTTAGGAAGTATTGACTTACTCCGGAACAAAACGTACCATTGTAAATGAGGCCGCTCCAACAATCTATTGAAAAATAGTCAAAACTATGCGAGAGGAGGTCCTAAACTTCACTTTATCCGAATTTTGTGTAAGAGGTACCCGAAGGGGTGGACCGATATAGTCAATATTTCAATCCCATACTGCAGGGACGTACGCAAATGGTTTGGTCGACTACAATTTTTTGAGCTACTTTAACAAATTATTAAGATTTTTTCTCTAAAATAATTTTTGTTTTTAAAATTTCAAGTGAAAACTGATATTGTTCTGAAGGTTCTGTACTGAAAATGTACTTTGTCATCAAGTTGTCTAAGAAATATTCAAATTTTTTTTTTGTTTGAATACTCTTTTTAGAGAAACTTCCAGTAAAACTGAATTCCTTCTTTATGCCATGCCAGTGTTTTGGAATTCTGTAATGAATATAAAACTTGTTGCTAAACAGTGGGATAAAATAATGGGATAATGGAAATCTGCTGTTATTTGTATTGTATATTACAGTGCTCTTGAACCAACTTTAAATGAAAGAAGCTTAGATGAGAAAATAAAAAAAAATAATTTGTAGGGTTTTTAGGTTTTGCTGGGAAACCACAAGCCCTATCAAAATGGAACCAAAGAAAATTTTGTAGCAGTGAAAATTCTCTACAATATTGTTTATAAATGATATTTTCGTAGTTTTTACCAATTCTGAGATATAGAAGTTCAAATTTGGACAATTCACTGACTGTATCGTCTCCTTATAAAACAATGTCAGGACTACAATTTCCTAACTTATACTTATATATCTCAAAAAAATTACGAATCCCAATCTTGTAAAGAATTTTCACCGCTATACGATTTTCTGAAGTCCCATTTCGACAAGATTTACTGTTTTGACGCAAATCGTGAAAACTTAACAAAAAAAAAAAAAAAAACTAAAAATGCGACCTGAACTTCTATATCTCAAAAATGGTAAAACCTAGGAACAAATGAAACAAATTTTCAAAGTTACAACATTTTCTTTAGCCTCATTTCGATAGGACTTGTGGTTTCTAAGCAAAATCGCGAAAACCTAAAATAAACCTAAAAATGTGAAGTTATTTAAAATTCCCTCCAGCGATTTTTTCTTTGGATTTTTCTAATCTATGAACATTGCTTTTCAGAATCCACAAAAACTTCCCAGTTGTAAGCACCATTCATTTAACGTTGGTTCAAGAGCACCGTGGTATTGAACCCTCAGTCATTAGGCTAACGATAAAAATGTACCTTATCGAAATAATGTTCTTAGACTAATCATTTGTTTTGACGAAACACGCGTCAAACAATTTGGAGTCTATTTATCCCAGTTCGTTCGTCTGTCTGGCTCGTGCCCATTATAACTCTCGGATAGATCAACAGATTTGGTCCAAATTTTGAATCTCGCAATATTTTGTCCAAACTTCCTTTGGACACCAGACTTCAAAATGTTTCCCTAAAATCTTGAGCAAAGTCCAGTCTGATTTTTTTGAGACCTAGAGTATGTTCGAATATGGATTATATCGATTCACTCCTTCAGATTTCTTCAACACAAAATTTCAATTATCCGATTTGACCGAAACATCCTAAAATTACGTACATATCAAATTCTGAAACTTCTTGGCTATACAATTTATAGAAAAAAATTGGCTATGTAGCCCGTATTCGATCTGTCTATATATAAAAGTCCCAACTCACACAGGCTGAGGGTATATCTCTGTCGGCAAAGCCGACTGATACTTTTTTACTTGTTTAATGTAATTTTCTGAATTATTAGTTGGCTTTCACGGACTCTATCACTTCTTGTAAAATAGCAAAGTTTTTTATGTTTATTAAGTGCATATAAAATATTATTTGCTTACAATAATACAAAACTTTTTTAATGGCACTGAAGTTAGTGTGTGATAAAGAAGAAACTGTTTATATCCTCCAAACAATGTATATATCTATTCGACATATTCGCGAATGCAATCCCTGCGTTCGAACGTGGATCTATTTTCACCACTTTTTGCATGGAAGTTCTCCCATCAAAATGATTTCCAAAATCCATATTACTGACGATATTTTTTAAAACTATGCTAATAGCCTCGAATATAGAAAATGTTTCGAAAGCTATTCGCTGCGGGATTTAGAACCCAAAATGCCAAATAAGACGTAATGTGGTTGAAAATTCTGGGATACACCAAAACGTACATCTATATGGGTAATATTAATTTGAAAGATTTTTTAGTTATTGCTTCAGTTCTGTTGGAGAATTTGGTTAAAAACTTTTGTAAGGAGACTATGCCGAACGTGGTCTGATATGGTTCATCCAAGGACTGATATATTATAATCAGTTCCAAATTTCAATCTTGTATTTAAAATATTGCGTTCTCCCTTTTTTGAATGTATATACTTTGTGGCAAAATTGAATATACATAAAATTAATTAATACCCCTTTAAAATAGCTTTACGTAACGATACACAACATTTTTAATTTTCATGATTTTTGGTCCCCCCCCCCCCGAAATGAAATCCTGCGTACGTCCCTGCCATACTGAACTGGATGAAATAATACGATGTGTAAAGTTTTGACTAAATCGATTGCTCGGTTGAACTGTTCGAGAGTTATCGTTCTCACAAGCCAGACAGACAGACATTTTTCGTATCAAAGTGTATATACCCTTCTAGCCTAAAGGCTGAGGGTATAAAAAGGGCTAGAAGACAAAATTGGAGTTTTGATGGCTTCTATTTATACGGACGTTATTGCAGAGAAGTCTCCCCTGTCCCGTCTGGGATGTTTGTGGAATAATTATTATTGCAGATTAGCAGATATGAAGTATTTTTTGAAGCTCTTTGATATAGATCGGATCAGATAGCTATATAGGCCCCAAAATCGACCAAATATACATATTGGAGCTATATCAAAATCCGATCTGATTTTAAAATTTTTTTTGCGTAAAATTCGTTTTTTAGCCACAAAAATGAACTAGTAAAGTTTTTTTCATCGGTGGCATTTAGAGAATTTTGGTGAAAATGCGCCTTGGCCCCATATAAATTACTATGGAAACAAAGATGGCTGGGATGGGTTAACCTTAACCGATCGAATTAAAATAAGTGCTTAATTTATATGCAAGATTCAGTATGATTTGAAGTGTTTTAGTGCTTCATAAACGCAAACAACTTTTTGTTGAAATATGCCAAGCCCGTAGTACTCGTAAATGTGTTATAACTCTTTGATTTTTAGAGATATAAGCATAAAAAGTAAAAGTCGTAGAAAAACTCAGAAAACGCATTTTTTGAGTTATGCAACTTTTTGAGTAAAAGCGCAAACACAAGATAAAGTAAAAGTCGTAGAAAAAACTCAGAAACGCATTTGGACTAAAGTGGTCCCGTCCTTCGGGAACCTCCCACACAACATTTTGAAAAAGTGCACTTTAATAGCTCGTCTCCGATCGTTTCGATTTTTTTTTTTTTTTTTGCAAAACGTTCTTACAAAAAAAGTATGCCGGCACCAACTTAATTCGGTAGTTCGTAAGATAACCCTCGAAGAGAGAAACCGATATTGTTGTAGATGTAGATTACTTCCTACAGCCTCGAATTATGTACGACTATTGACTACATAAGACCACTCTTTCGGGTACCTCCCACACAAAGTTTGGAAAGAGTGCAGATGTCAGAAGTTGTGCGTTTGATTATTTTCCTTAGGTGCGAGGCTGAGGGTATATCTCAGTCGACACAGCTGACTGATACTTTCTTACTTGTTTTTTTTTATACCCTATACCACAATGTGGAAAAGGGTGTGTCCGTCCGTATGTCCATTATAAATTGTAAACACGCTCCAGGCCGCAAATTTTGTATGGAGGTCGGGTTCAGATCAGAATATTATTGGTGATGATCGTGAAATATTTAGCGGGTGAAATGGACCAAAAACATAATATTTATTCAATTTTCTAGCGGCTCTGTAGGTCTCAATAATAGTCCGATCAACGCGTAATTTTAAATAAGGTAAGAGTATATCACAAAGGAGAAGCTTGCAATTTGAGATGGCGATCAGATAATATTTGGAGGGTAAATGGACCAAAACTTTTGTGTGAAAATTGTGAAAATGTTTAATATACAGCTTATATCTTAATTGCTGGAAGTGACATTCCGGACACGTGAGATATACTTGAAAGTGGAACGCTTGACCTTTCAATTGATGCCAATTATGTTGGTGTGCATGATCAGATAACAGAGTTACAGCCTAATATATTCCGTTATTTGTTTGTAGTGTAATAATAAACTCGCTAGAAGTCGCAATTATACATCAATAGTCTCGAAATTTTGCACCGGGTAAGAGTATAGGTCGAAAAAGATGCTTACAATTTTGAATGATGATCTGATATTCTTTAGCGGGTGAAATGGACCATTACTTTTGTATGAAAAATATAAAAATTTTATTTTTGGTCGATATTTTAATTCCTTGAGGACATATATATTTCGCAAAGTAGCCTACATATGGGAAAAAACTACTGACCTTTCCTCTGATGTAAATTGCAATAAAATGTTTGCTAGATAACGGGCCTACTGTTTAATATATAATGGGTTCTGTGTAGAGAACCACATTTTTATCCCATGCTACATATTGTCTCTCAAAAAGTTTATGTAACACCACGAAATATTCGTCCTAGACCCCTTATTTGATATGCCAAAAGTCATATCTCGACGAGATAAAGCGATTTAGCGATGTGTATCCGTCCATTAAAAATTGTAAACAAGCTTAAGGCCGCAATTATGGACCGATCGTCACGAAATTTTGTATGGAGGTCGGGTTCAGATCAGAATAGAAATGATTAGTTTTTGCTAATGATCGTGAAATGTTCAGGGAATGAAATGGACCAAAAACAAAATTTTAACCAATTTTGTAGCGGCTCTGTAGGTCAAAATAATAACCCGCAAAATTTTAAACAAAGTTTGAGTTTATGATGAAGAAGGAGAGTACAAACAAACGTGAAGATCAGATATTACTTAGCGGGTTAAATGGAAATTGGTAAAAATTTCAATAACGTAGCGGTTAAACAACGGAAGTAGTAGTACTACATAAGTGGGTTTCATTACATTTTAGTTTGTGTGAACTAACTTTTCGTTTCCTGCTACAAAAATGTCTTTGTCATCCTAGATAACTTTTTGGTTTTGGGCATAAGTATTATACATTACATCTCTGATATTTGATAATTAAATTTTCACAATCATTGAAAAGAAGTTCCGTGGAGAGCGATTGTCCCGGGATAGTGGTATAGGGTATCCCATGGTCGGCTCCGTCCGACTATAGACTTTTCTTACTTGTTTTTTAATAAATACGTTGTTTTTAAATATTAAAACAACAATAATGGGATTAAGCCAGACTATTTCGAAAAAAATACAACAGCTATCCTAACAAAAATGCCACCAATGCCCTAAAATTTATTCATCGCAAAGTTTTACCGTTGGTCGCAGAACACGTCTTAAGGCAAAATTCAACTTTAAGGCCAGGAATGAGTAGCCAGGAATAGTAATTTTTACTCAAGGAAGGAAAGGAACAACATTTTCCTGTTTCATGCTTTTTTCTAATATAAAATCTGCCTGCGATAAAATTCCCAACTTGTCCTTTCCAAAATATTCAAAGGAAATGCGTATTTATTCACAATTTTCAAAATTGTCATACTAAACCCCTTTAAGCCAATCCCATATATTTTGTACAGATTTCAGCTGTTATATGTTTCAACTTTTTTTGTGTGCTGAAACTAACACATGTTATTTATGACCATAAAAATGTAATAAAAATGCAAAACATTTTGCAATGATTTGTAATAACGATAGTTGGTTGTAGTTGGAGTTTTTACCATGTATTGTTTTTGTTATTTATTCTTTTTGGTAGCTATAATTTCATGTAACACTGTAGGAGGGAATGTATACGTTGTAAATGGTTGATAATTTTCACATATACTTGTATCGCAAATATGGGGGGTGTGAATACATTATACTGACATACATAAATACAAATGCAAATCGAATAGTAAAGTTATGGGGTTTTAGTAAGGAATTTAATTTCCGTTTTAATACCCACACATCAAAATCAAATTCCCAAATCGATATCCATTTGATGTTATCATCATTTGTGAGTATGAGAGCATCACGCATCATTTCATTTATGTGTATGTGTGCACATTTTGCAATTTATGGAAAGATTCTAGTGATTTATGTTCTTCGTTTCTGATAAAGTGCAATAGTTTTATGGCGTCATTTTAAAGAAAACTTTAAAGATGAAGAAGAAATTTATTGATGGAGTCGTATAGTTTTGAGGAAGAAATCGCAGTGTAGTAGATGGGAAAAAATGGAAATATTTTTTAAGACTGATAAGTAAATCGAATGTAAACTTTCTATTTCGAAACTATAACGGATATTGGGGTCTTGGTTGGTTGGTTGGTTTACGTGGATGCTATACTTTATAGCCTCAATTAGTATGTAAGGAATACCATTTCGAAAACCACACCACTCGTTCAAGGTTTGTTGTTTCGTAGTATTAAATTGGCAGTTAAATCCAACCTGATGAGTTGAGAAATCGCAGAAGGTCTCCCGGACCCACTTCGGCTATCTCGGCGATATTATGAAGGAACGGTCGTCCTATAGCTTTAAGTCGTCGTTGCATTAGTGCAGGGCAGGAACAGAGGAGGTTTTCCACAGTTTCCTCCTCTTCTTCATCTCCGCAGCTGCGACAGTGGTCGTTGTGTGATATATTTAAGCGCTTTGCGTGGTTACCAATAGCCCAGTGACCGGTTAACACTGCAATAAGTCTTGCCAGGTTCCGTCGATTTTGGCTGATTAGGAACTTTGTGCTTTTGGCGTTGTATTGAGGCCATGTAGATTTTGATATTCGACATGTTTCCGTTTTGTCCCATCTACTCTAGACCAATGATAGATAGTATTTGAAGATATCCCCTTTAACTACTCCCATTGGTGTTGCGACTGTCGCCTTTGGGAGTTCGTTAAAGGCGGATCCTGCTCTGGCTAGTTCGTCCGCTTTTTCGTTCCCATCAAGTCCCTTATGGCCTGGGATCCAGGTGAGAGTTACTCTTGACAGACTCCCTAGTTAAGCAAGTTCTTCTATACAATCTTTCACTAGCTTCAATGTGCCAGAGTTTGATTTTAGTGCCAGAAGCGCCGCTTGACTGTCGACATAAATTCCTATTGAGTTTGGTGTGTGGATTTGTAAGAGAATAATACAAGCTTCCTTTATGGCCAGTATCTCCGCCTGACACTGCAATCGTCTGGTAGCTTTATGGATGTAGATATGTTTGGATCTCTGAGAAGACACCAGAGCCTACTCCACATTTCATCTTGGAGCCATCTGCGTATACCTTGATGTCATGGCCTGTCAGTGGTAATCCATTATTCCATTCTTTCCTGCTTGGAAATTTGAATTCAAAAGGCTGATCGAATGTCATTGTAGGAGCGCAGTAAGCAGCAGTAGTTGCTATTTCTTTTGGTAGTTTGTGGAGCACGCATGTATGTCCGTAGGCTCTATCGCTCCATATACCTAGAGCCCGAAGCCTTGCCGCATTACATGTTGCAATTGCTTTGATGTGTATGTCTATTGGCAGAATGTGCATATTAATATTGATGGCTTCAGCCGGACAAGTCCGAATTGCCCCTGTCACCCCGATGCATACAGATCTTTCTATACTATATAGTTTTTTCTGTGTAGTCTTCTTTTCCACTGTTGGCCACCATACTAGTGCACCACATGTGAGGAATGGTCTTATTATGCTGGTGTACACCCATAACACCATTTTTGGTTTAAGGCCCCAATGGCTCCCAAACATTTTGCGACATGTGTAGTATGCAACGGTTGCTTTGTGAGCACGATGTTCCATGTTACGTTTCCATGACAGCTTTGAATCTAGGATGACGCCTAGGTACTTGGCGTGATCTGATAGAGGAATTTCTTGACCTCTTAGTCGTGGTAGATTGGGGATTGAATATTTGATCTTTGTGGTGAATAGCACCATCTCAGTTTTCCCTGGGTTCACACCCAGGCCACAGCTTATAGCACAAGTATCTAGTGATATCACTTATCACGGACGGGAATAAACCGGAGACGAGTATTACCACATCGTCCGCATAAGCAACCACCTTAATACCCATATGGTCAAGTTAGATAATGGCTTCATTAATGACAAGGAGCCAAAGCAGTGGCTATATAACTCCTCCCTGTGGAGTTCCTCTATTTACGTGCTTTGACAGCGTATTGTTTCCCAGTGAGGCAGTAATAACTCTACTTTGCAGCATGGTGGTAATCCAGCTACCGATGAATGATTCCACGCCGAAGTTATCTAGAGCTTGTTTTATTGCTGCGGTACTGACATTATTGAAGGCTCCTTCTATATCCAGAAAAGCAGCCAAGGTGTATTGTTTATGTTCTAAGGATTTCTCGAGAGTCCTTACGACTTCGTGTAGGGCTGTATCTGTCGATCGTCCTTTTATGTAAGCGAGTTGACTGGAAGATATGTTGTTTGAGTTGTCCATCTTTTCTCGAATATGCACGTCGATGAGTCTTTCGAGCGTCTTAAGTAGAAATGATGAAAGGCTTATGGGTCTGAAGTATTTAGCATTTTCATGATTACGCATTCCTGCTTTGTGTATGAAGACAACTTTGACTTGTCTCCAACTCGCTGCAACGTAGTTAAGGGATATGCATCTACTGTAAATGTACACTAGCCAAGGGTTTATTATGGTCTCCGTACTTTGCATTTTTGGTATGATACCATCTGGCCTCGGAGATTTGTAGGGAGAGAAGCTGTTTATAGCCCATGTGACTTTACTCGGACTTATTATCTTATCGACTTTTGTATTGTTTATATCTATATTAGTATTGGATTGTTCTTCGCTGGTTCTATCAGAGCAGCCAGGGAAGTGCGTCGTTAGAAGAATTTCAAGAAATTCGGCTGAGTTATCAGACCATGTGCCGTTGTTTCTCTTTATATATGTATGTGCGATTCGAGTGCCCTTTTGCCATAACTTTGCTTAGTCTGGCAGTATCTTTTGTGCTGCCTAGCGATCCGCAAAATTCAATCCATGATTGCTTTTTTTGCTCTAGCTATGGCATTTTTGTACTCCTTTTGATTATCCTTGTATGGCTGCCAGGATCCGCTTTGGTAGCTGTCGTTGAAGGCTTTCCGTGACTGTTTACGCAGTTTAGAGAGTTCGGATGTCCACCATGGTGGATAGTGCTTTTTCGAGCGCGTCATTGGCCATACTACTTTAAAAGCTGTATCTAGAGATTTTTCCAAAATAGATAGAGCTTTATCTATACACGCCGTATTGTCGTCTTTGTGTGGAATGCTGGGTAGTTTGTCTTTCAAAACCCTACTGAACTTCTCCCAGTTCGTTCTTTTAGGGTTTCGAAAGCATTTAATTTGCTTTCCTTTTTAGATATATTGAATAGTATCCAATTGTGATCTGAGAATGATTTTTTATCGGATACTATCCAGTTAGCTATTTCGAGATGACATTTATCGGATACTAGTGTGATGTCAATGAGCTCCTGCCACCCACTAAAGTTATCCGAGCTTGGAAATACAAAAGTTGAGTTAGTACCTCTAATGCATATAGTAAGATTGGTAGTATTAATGAAGTCTAGAACTGACTCACCTCTGTCGTTCGTTACTGTGCTGCCCCATAGGGTATGTCTTGCGTTGGCATCGCAACCAATGATGATGGTGTTGCGTGGATGTATGGCCTCCATGGTGCTCCAGACCTCGCTTGGTGGGGCTTCCTTTGAGTGGGCCATGTAACAAGAGGCAATAAAGAACTGCTTACCATTGTCAAGTTCCACTCTTGCCACGGTGGGGTCCGCTGTACTATACTCTGGACATAGAAATGCGTTTATATTATTTTTAACAATTAGACTTGATCTAGGCTTACCGTTATCCTTCATGTATAATGTTTCGTTTTCGTAAACGTTCTTGGATGATGCCTATGTCAATATCCTCCTCTACTAGAAGGATCCGCAGGTTATCCGAGGCGACTCTAGAGTGCCTCAGATTGATCTCCACGACCTTGAGCATCATCTTACTGTGGGGATGATGTTGATGGCCCCTCTAGCTGCATGTTATCTAGCAGCTTTTCGGCATCGTCGATGTCATCCGCATCGTCTTCTCCGTTCGGGCCATGCGATCTTAGTATCTTTACTTTGGCTTCCCTTACGCCAAAGAACAGTTTGTTTCCGAGTCTCTCTAGTGCCTCCACTCCGGGGTTAAGTGGCGATTACGGACCAATCGTCCATTAGATCATCCTTGTTCGTCTTCGCTAGACCTTGTAGCAGTTTCGGGCCGTCACAATCTATCTTGGACAGCCAAACTCTTGCACGAGGTCTTTTTGGGATTTCTTGGGCTGGGCTCAACCGCAGGCTGATGTCTACCCATGCATCGCTGATCTTAGCCATGCATTTTTCCAAGAATCCCTTTAAGAACTCGTACATACATTTGATTACCCTGTAGCCACGATGAACCTCGCTTGAGTTGAAATGAGGCAGAGGAGAATCTTCGTTTGTGAAAACATGTTCCAAAACTTGTTCCGACAATTTAGTTTCTACCATGCCCCATTCCGCAGTGGTGGTAGGGGACAGCTTTCCCTTCTTGTCGTTAGCCACGGCAACCATCAGGTCGTCCTTAACTACTTCATTGAAGGGACGTTTAATTGTTGAAGAGGCAGTAGTGCTATGTTTTTTCCTCTTGGTGGGCTTATTGTCCTCAGTTCATGAGCGCTCACTTTTGGAGAAATTTGGGCGATCGTCGCTTTTAGAGGTTTTGGCTTCCTCGTATTCCTCGACGATTTTTGTGTACTTAATCTTGTCCAACTCATCCCGTTCGTGGACCGTACTATTTGCAGCATTCTTGGCGATCTTGCCGAGAATGAATTTTGCCTTCTGGTATAGGACCTTTCGAACGTCGACCGGACTTTTCTTTTCCTTGTTGGATTGTGTAGTTTTACCATTTTCAGTGACGGTCAGAGTTGCTGTTTTTGTGGTTGTCTGATGAAGTGTGTCAGAACTGACAACACTTAGTTGGCTAGCTACCAGCACTGGATGCTAAAAGGTCATACTCGGAAGAGTTGCCAGACTGCAACCGAGGAGTTTTGTTCTTTTTTTGTATTTTTCTCCATATGTTGTTCCCACGAGTGTGCCGTAAGGGGATGGACCATCGTACGCAGTGACGGCTTGCGCAGACTAGGCTACTAATAAGTAAAACTCGACCCGTGCCCTGGCGTCGAGGGGGAGTTGCTAGCGACCAGACTTCTTTAGACACTAGTCGGTCATTCAGATCCTCAGCACAACTCCCACTACCTTGATCTTAAAAGTGTATATATATGTCACTCGTCCCAGGGTGATCTGTGGAACAAAATCAGTCCACCTCCTGGGCTCGTGACAATTTCCTCCTCCTTTTGCAACCGGGCTTGGAACCGTCTTTGTTGTTACTTATTTTTAAATGTATACTATTCGTTCCTTTATAAATATAAATTAATTTTGTTGTCGTGTTGTTGCAACAATAACAATAGAAATTTAAACAATATCGATAGTTATTAAAAGTTAAATAATAAACATACATTTAGCATCAGAATATGCGGGCCGATTAAATTAAGCTTCATGATATGGAACCTACTGTTTATCGTCTAATTCGAACGGCGTGTCATAAGACAGCACTTGTAGATAAGTTTAACCTTGCTCAAATACTCAGGAAATGTCGCCAACATTATTACACAGATGGGTATGTAGTCACGTTGAAAATTTTATATTGCTTGACCTGGGAATTAAACCCGGGAGGAGAGAGATCTACAAGGCTTTAAGATACATTGTTACCGAACTAGCTGTTATTTGACATAAAAGGATCCCAGTGGTCACAAAATTTATTCACCACGAGTTGTGAACATAGTTGTTTCCGAATCGCCACCATATAACGGTAGTACCCGTTTTTTGGCGAACAAGCTGTAATTTAACATTTAAGGTTCCCATTAGTGAGAAAACCGCTTCACCAAAAGGACTGTTAACATAGGTCTATGCTTTAGTATAGACCGCATAAACCTTAACCTCTCGATTTTAAGAATTTTTAGGATTTTAGATACATTTTTCTACGGAATTAGCTGACATTTGATGTTCCCAAAACATCTTCACTAAAAATTAACAACATAGATCCATGTTGTGTTACTAGTTTATCTATCTGTTTTCGTTATCCTCTCTTATTTTTTTCCTTGTACCCTTTTCGAGTATTACACCTACCAGCAAAAACTCACGCTACCAAATAACGGCTTAACATAGTATTTGTACCCTACACTACTGTGTGGGGCGGGTATGAATGTCTCGACGAGCTGAGTCGATCTGGATATGTGTGTCCGTCCGTCTGTCCATCTTAACCTTCTAATCTACGTAATCACGTTACATGTCGCTATTTTGGTCGGATCGTAACGCAATTTTGGGTGTTGATGGTGGTCCTGGAGGGGAAGAAACCTATTGATTTTTGTGATGGGCGGATCGCAGTCGGGGGTTGAAATGGGCAAAAAAAAAAAAATATGTGGAGAAAAATACAAGGTTTTTTTCTAATACGAACATCGCTGCTTCTATCAAAAGCAAATGAAAGTGGAAAACTTCACCTTTACAACAATGCAAAGTTGGTTGGCGTAGGTAGACAAACAAGGAGATATCGCAAAGCTCGCTAATCGAAACCAAGTTTTCATTTTTGGGATTTCAAAACTTCGTATCACAGCTCTGGCTGTTAGCCTTCTAAAAGCAAATCATGTTTATGAAAGTAGAAAATCTCACCTTTACAATGATGCAAAGTAAGTCGACGCAGGTGACCAAAGGACCGAGATATCGCAATAGTCGGTAATACATTCCATTTTTTTGTAATCACGCTGCAGGTCTCAATTTTCATCGTATCGTCACGAATTTTTGGATGTTAATGGGGTTTTGGTGATGGTCGGATAATATTCATTGTTCGGAATGGGCAAAAAGTCAACGTTTTATTCCAAAGCGAATATCTCCGCTTCTATAACGTGTATATTAAGAGCAAAACCTGGCATTGAAAATATAAATTATTACCCTTACAACGATGTAAAGTAGGTTGGCGTACCTTCCAAAAGCAAATCCTGACTATGAAAGTAGAAAAATCCCACGTTTACAATGTTGCACAGAAGGTTGGCGTAGGACGTCAAACAACAGAGATAGTGTTAATAATGCATCTATCCCATTTTTCCACGTCGCAATTTTTGTCGGATCGTTGCGAAATTTTGGTCGTTAATGGGGGTCCCAGAGAGGAAGAAGCCTATTGGGATAAATACAGAATGATTCTCCGGATTTGTTTTTGCTCTTGAGTAAGTGGGAGTATGCTCTGTTTGTGGTAATTAAAATGTTCGCCAGTATAGTCATGATTCCGTAGATGGGATATTAAATATTAAAAAAGTAGCCCAGAAATTATGATCTTATAATTGGTAATTTAAATTCGTTAAGCTCCGAGATTAAAACAATGTACTAATCGAAAACAACAACCAGTATCTTAAAAAAAGTAGCGTGGGATCATCACAGACAAGAAAACGAAATTATCATCTTATAATTGGTAATTTCAATTCGATAAGCTCCGAGATTAAAACAATGTACTAATCGAAAAACAGCAACCAGTATCTTAGTTTTTAAACGCATTTAAATTTTTAACGAAACTTTTGAATTTAAATGTAACCAATACTTTTTCATGGGCCGATGTGCGATGTATGTCTGTTTACGAAAATCCCATCCTAGTCTCGTTTAATATATTACTTTTATTTATCTTTTTCACATACTTCGAATACTTTGGTATTTTATTTTACAAAAATGAACATCTATTCACATGATATTATGTATGTTATTTCAGAAATTCCCCATTGCCAATTATTCAACTCTACCACAATGCCCAATTTGTTTAGTTTAATTTCGAAAGTGCTTTATTTGCTTATGTTTTCTATTTCTAATCCTATGCTGAAATATTTAATTACGAAAATAGCAAGAAACTTGAGAAAAAGTGGATTATATGTGTGGATATGTAGAAGACTTTGTGTGTGTGTGGCGAGGAGTAACTTATCCTATTGTTGTTTACAAGTTTCACAAATCGCTATGGACATCTTTTACTGACAACGACGAGGATTGTGCGATAAGGAGAGGAAAATAAAATATTGTTCGAATTCATGTCTTCAAAGGACATACAATAAAAACTTAGGATATGGCTGCATAATTTTTATATTGTCTATATAATTTTTTGTTGTGGTCGCAAACTTCAAAATACCGAAAATCGGGAGGTATCGTTCTATTGGGGTAACATGAAGACGTGGAACTATTCCGACAAATTTTAGGTAGAAAGTTTTATACCCCAGCTAACACCAAATATCAAATTTCTGCAATGTCGGTGGGATATTGAGGACACATCCTTTAAAATAACGCAAATCGGGAGGTACCGCTCTAAGACGTGGACATATACCAACAAATTTCAGTTGGAAATTTATGTACCCCAACGATGACCAAATATCGAATTTCAGCCGTTTCGGTTAGATATTCAGGACATAATCTTCACAATACCAAAAATCGCGAGGTATCCCTCTATGGGGGCTATATGAAAACGTGAACCTACACTAATAATTCTGTTCTGCAAAATTTTTACCAAATGCCAGTCATTTCGTGGCATATTTAGACCACAAGCTTCAAAATGCCGAACATTGTAAAGTACCCTTCTATAGGAGTTACATGGAAAGGTGGACCTATACCGACAATTTTAAGGTGGAAAGTTTTATAACCCCACCGAAGACTAAATGCAAAATTCCAGCCATTTCGGTTGGATATTAGGGCCACAACTTACCGAATATTGGAAGGTACACTTCTATGTGGTGGAAAGCAAAATTCAGCCAATTTCGTGGGATATTGAGGCCACAAGCTCAATTATACCGAACATTGGGAGGTATGGTTCTATGGGGCCTATATGAAAGCGTAGACTGATATAGCACATTTTAAATACCAAACATCCTAGGAATAATGGAAACTTCTGTACCAAGTAATAAATCTCTGTTTTAAATATTGCGAGGTTTATCTTGATTCCAGCAGGCAGACGGACATCGTTATATCGACTTAGAATTTAATGCTAATCAAGAAAACATATATTTTATAGGATGTTCGATTTATACTTCGAAGTGTTACAATTTATTATAATTATGGTAGACCATATAACAGGGCCACACTTCAGGGTGAACATCGGCGTCAAAGCAGCTACTAACTGGATATAATTGAACGTTTAGTCTTTGAGTGACGTGGGGGATGAATGATACCAAGGAACGGTCTTGACCGGCTTTAACATGGCAATGCCAAGGATTTTATTGGTCCCTCTTTCATTTCAAGAGGACTGTGGTGACACCTGGGAAGCTGCCTTTAACGCCAGTTAAAGATAGTGAGCTAATATGTGCCGCGCGTTCACCCATAAGAACGATAAAAACTTGTAACTCACACCGTCAAAACAGCTTACTATGAAAAACAAAGAAAAATAAACCCCTCTAAAGTTGACGACAAGGACCATGTTCTGCGAATCTGCACCTGGAATGTCGGGACTCTCTACAGAGTAGGTGCAGTTTGCGCACTGGCGGATGTAATTGATAAGTACAAAGTTGATATTATCGCCTTACAGGAAGTGCGATAGAATCGGGCAGACGTACCGATCACAAACGATTGCGCAATGTATTATAGCTGCCATGAAACTAAGCATGATCTAGGTGTTGGATTTATGGTAAACCGGAGGCTTAAAAATCTCGTATCCAGTTTTACTCCGGTTGATGAGAGAATTGCCAAAATCCGCATAAAAGCAAAGTTTTTTAGTATCAACCTCATCTGTGCCAATGCCCCAACCGAAGAGAAAGACGAACAGACCAAGGATATATTGTACGAGCGCCTACAGAGAGCATATGACCGCTGCCCTAGCCATGACATTAAGATTGTTCTGGAGATTTTAATGCTAAAATTGGAAGGGAAAATATAGTTGGTCCCACGGTCGGAAAGTTCAGTCTTCGTTAGGTTGCATCCGACCACGGAATGAGGCTGATCGATTTGGCAGCGGCAAAGAACATGCTAGTAAACAGCACCAGGTTCCAACATTTCGACATACACAAGGCTACGTGGATATCCCCAGATGGGAAAACAAAAAATTAGATTGATCATGTTGTGATAGACGGAAGACACTCGTCCGATGTCCGATCGATTCGAGGTGCGAACTCGTCTTATTGTTGCGGCAATAGTACGTTCTAACACAGGACGAAAATTGGATGTCGATAAGCTGCAAACACAACAGACAGCACAAACCTACTCCGCTCAACTGAACCGCATCCTGGAAGACAGCACTCCTTGTCCCGATAATGTAGAAGCGCAGTGGCAAAAAATAGCCCACTCCCTTCAGACTGCTGCAAAATCTATACTTGGGTATCAAAAACCTCCATCTAACAATTTATAGTACGATCAGAAATGTTGTAAGGCTACATAAGAGAAGAACGCGGCATACAGAGCAAAGCTGCATTCAGTGGCAATACGAAGCGCGAAAGAAACTTATCGGGAGAAGAGGAGAAGCGTATTTTCAAGAGAAAAGAAGAAGGTGCAAGAAAAACGTGAGCGTGAGAAAATCGAGATGTTCAGGAGTCAGAATGAAGTCCGAAAATTTTACAGGTACATTCTCCTGCAAAGATGACGAAGGGAATCTGGTAACTGATAGAAATAACGTACTGAGGATTTGGAAGGAGCACTTTATGAAGCTCTTGGTATCGAATATGTGTGACGATGAAGATACCACAGACCCAATCGTAAATGACAACGTTGAATGTATACCATCTTGCCAAAGCGAGGTTATGACAGCTATTAATCTGCTGAAAAACAATAAGGCAGCAGGAGCTAATAGACTTCCCGCCGAACTGTTCAAGAACGGCGGCGAAATGCTGATAAGGAGTATGCATCAGTTAATTTTCGAAATTTGGCAGGAAGAAAGCATACCCAACGATTGGAACCTCAGCCTACTATGTCCCATATAGAAGAAAGGAGACAATACGGTTTGTGTAAATTTCAGAGACATAAGTATCCTACCCATAGCTAACAAACTGCTGTCGAGCATACTATGTGAAAGTTTAAAATCCATTGTCAATGAAATAATCGGGTCATACCAATGCGGTTTTAGACCTGGTAAGTCGACAACTGACCAAATCTGCACACTGCGCCAAATACTGGAAAAGACCAACGTAAGACAGATCGACACATATCACCTGTTCGTCGACTATAAGTCCGCGTTCGAGAGCCCAATTAGAGCAAAGGTGTTTCAAGCCATGTCTGTGTTTGACATCCCTGCAAAACTAATTCGACTATGCAGGATGACATTGGATGACACAAGATCAGCAGTTAAAATAGGAATGAACCTCTCAGAGCCTTTCAACACAAAACGAGGTTTCAGACAAGGTGACAGTCCACCGTAACATCTATTCAATATCTTACTGGAAAAGCTCGTACGAGATGCGAATCTATATACGGCCAGAGATAAAAACAGCACGATATACCATAAAGACAGTCAAAAGCGATAAGACGAACTTAATGTTATCAACAGGCAAGCTGTCCAGTAGATTCGGACCAACGGTGGATGTTGATAATTTCAAATTGGCACCGCCATAAATAAATCTAACAACACAACAAACATAAGAATAATATTGGCCAACAGATGCTACTTTTGTCTAAGTACACAGTTTAAAAGCAAAACCACCTCTCGTCAAATAAAACTGACACTCTACCAGGCGCTGATACTTACTTACTTAGCTGGCCCATTACAGAACATTTGTTCCATAGACCGAACTGAGAAAAGATCTCCAATTCTATCTGTTTAGTGATTCGCTTTCTGGAATACCGTGTCTTGTCATCTCATGGTTTGCGCCATATATTCTTTGGCCTGCCAATTCCGCGTGCACCGCCATTTGGCTCGAATTTATACGCCTTTTTAGCGGGTTCATCATCTCTCATTAATATTATATGGCCTAGCCAACGCAATCGCTGCATCTCGATACGTTTGACTATATTGATGTCGTTGTATAGCAGATACAGCTCGTGGTTCATACGAAGTCGATATTCACCGTCAATTCAGATTGGTCCGTAGATCTTTCGAAGTATTTTTCTCTCAAACACGCCAAGCACTGCCTCATCTGCTTGCGCAAGTACCCAGGCTTCGGAACCATACATCAGCACGGATAGTATCAGTGTTTTGTGAAGCGTTATGTTTGTTTGATGAGTTGTGGCTTTGTTTTTGAAGTGCCGAGGTATACGAAGTCTTTTACTACCTCAAAATTATAGGAAACAACTTCAACAGTTGGTCCGATCTCAATGGACGCATTGCGCGTCGACACCATCAACTTGGTCTTCTCGCCGTTTACCGCCAGACCAACTTTAGCAGATTCTCCTTCGACCTTCATAAAGGTATCGGTTACATATTTTACTGATCGTCCCATGATATATGGCTATTGGTGTATATTGTGCCACTTCTTTTGACGTTTGCCTCTTGTATAAACTTTTCTACAAGGATGTTGAAAAGATCACACGAAAGGCTGTCTCCTTGCCTGAAACCTCTTTTGGTACAAAACTCTTCGGAGAGGTTCTTTCCTATTTTAACTGAAGATCTTGTGTCAGTTAGAGTCATTTTACAAAGCCGAATGAGCTTTGCGGGGATACCAAATTCAGATATGGCATTAAATAAATTTGAACGTTGGGGGCTGTCGAAGGCTGCTTTATAATCGACAAAAAGGTGGTAGGTGTCGATCTGCATCTCTCGGGTCTTCTCCAGGATTTTCTGCACGGTAAATATCTGGTCAATGGTGGACTTGCCAGGTCTAAAGCCGTGGGCTTTAGTTGTTCGCACAATATCCCTGACACTATCTCGAAGGCGATAGGGAGAAAACTTATGCCCCTATAGTTGGAGCATAAAGTCTTATATCCTTTCTTATGGACGGGACACAGGATGCTCAGGTTCCAATCGCCGGGTACACGTTATTCCTGCCAGATGGAGCTAACTAGCTGATGCATACACCTTAACAGCGTGTCGCCTCCGGTTTTTAACAGATCGACTGGTAGGCCATCAGCTTCTGCTGCCTTATTATTCTTCAGCCGGTTTATTGCTGTCTTTACCTCATCTTGGCCGGGTGGTATACATTCAGTACCATCTTCTAGGATTGGATCTGTGGTATCTTCGTCGACTTCGCCACTATTGGATACCAACAATTTGGAAAAATGCTCTTTCCATATCCTTAGCACACTATCTGTATCAGTTACCGATTACCTTGATGGTCTCTACAGGAGGATGTGCCAGTTCCAAAGCCATCAGTTTGATATTTCAATCTTTGGTAGAATTTTCGGACTTCATTCTGTCTCCTGTACATCTCGATTTGTTCACACTCCTGCTTTTCCATCTCTCTCTTTTTCCGGCGGAAAATACGTTTCTCCTCTCTCCTTTTCTCCCGATACCTCTCTAGTGCGCTACGTGTTGCTACTGATTGTAAAGTAGCCCTATATACCGCATTTTTCTCTTCGATAGCAGCACGACACTCTTGGTCATACCATGGATTCCTTGGAGGTGGTCTCTGGTATCCAAGTACTGATTTTGCGGCTGTTTGCATGGAGTGGGCAATGTCTTGCCATTGTCATGATATGTTATCGGGACTAGGAGTGCTTTGATTAAGCAGTTGGGCCAGTTGAGTGGAATATGCTGTGGCTATTTGTTGTGATTGCAGCTTACCGATGTCCAACTTCCGTGTTGTGTCTGTTCGCACTTTGTTTGCTACGTTTAACCGGGTGCGTACCTTTGCTGCAACAAGGTAGTGGTCCGAGTCTTCATTCTCCATTCTGATCATACCACTTTCTCGTCATCATTAATTCTATGGAAGTAGTCACATATAACACATTGTCCTTTCCCACTGGTCAAAAATGTACATATATTTGCATATAAAAACCAAGTGTTGCTTACTTTCTAACCAGCATAGAGAAAACATGATACACGTCGAAGTACAAACAAAAAAAGGTAAAACCAATTCATCCTAGAATCTGCATACGAAAGCAAATTTGATTTGAAATTTATTTTGTTACTACAAGAGGACAAACTGAAATACAAAAATCTCTTTACACTGGTCTTGAAATAAATCGCATGTGAATCTCTGGGCAAGTATTGTATGCTGTTGATTTATTTCGAAGTATTAAAACACACACACACGCATTTAATAGGTTGTATTGGAATGGTATCTTGTATGAATACAACTTATCGTCAACGCATTCCAATACCTAAGAAATTGGAAATTACGTACAACTTGACCAATCGATCCTTACCCATGATGTCCACTCGTATTTTACAACTATCACATATGTACATACAAGCTACTATTTATATGAGGTCATTCATGTAAATTGGATTTGTTTTTTTATTTTATCTTTTACTTTATTCTTGAAATACTTGACTGGATTTGTTAAAATAGAATAAGGGAAGAATGTAAGTATAACGGTTCATGTACCATAGAATTTAAGATTCAAATACCATGTTTTTGTATGTATGATTGTTAGTAATTGATTTACATTAGAATGTGAATGTATCGTTTTGTATTTTTGCTGCATTGCAAATTGATGAATATTTGAATTTGTTGTGGTGGTAATTGTATATATTTTGTCTGGTTAGATGTAGGAAATGTTTATGCATATAGATGTTAGAAAAAAAAACGTTCCGATATATTGTGAAATAAGTGATAAATTTCCAAATGTTTTGGACGCAAATTTGAATTTTATAAATTTTTCCAAATAAATATTAAACTGCAGCCGTTGACATGGCGAAGGGAAGCAAATAAAAAGTTGATTGTTTTTTCAAACTCAGATTGGCTGTTAATTCTAAAAGTAAGTAAGTAAATGTTATACATGATATTGGAGTTAGAAAATCTAAATCCGTGCTAAATACCAAGGTGGCTTAGATGAAGTCAATAAATTGTTTGAAGACATACCACTATACATTCTGATTCCTCGTTTTACGAAAACATATTTTAACAAATAGTCTACAATGATGATGAAATCCAACGCACATGTGAAATCCAACGCTGCACAATGAATCCACTTGTATGGAGAAAGTGGCCAAAAGTATTTCCAGCATTCTCCCTTCTTTCCCCTCTGGAGGGGGTATGAGGTATAAATTGTTTTATGCTGTTAATACAAAATTTCACAAACCCAAGTAGGGATTATCTTATCATGCAAAAATAGGTATAGGGAAACAAAACAATATAAAAACCAACCAATTTAGCGGTTTAAGAAGACTGATATGTTTGTCTGAAAATTGCTAAATTTTTAATATAGATCTTATAGCGTTTTCCTCGAAGACACATACCGCCCACGTAAGTCATATCTAGAAGAAGAATTCTTGACCTTTCCATTGATGCCAATTATGTTAATGTGCGTGGTCTGATAACAGAGTTATACCTTAATATATCCATAGAAACGATATTCTAGGGCAACCCACCGTTTAAAGTCTGGCACTAGATGCCAGCTCATATTAATACTGGATAATCTTAAACTGATGCCCTACATTGGAACATTATTCCCGAGATGGGCACTGATGGCAATTTTAATTGCAAAATACATTTAGAAAACATGGAAATCCAAATTATATTTTGCAATATCCATTTTAATATTTTGCAATACGTATTAGTTTCGATTTATTTTGAATATTGTATTTGCTTGCACGTAAAATGTAAGTTGTACACACTACAAAAAATAGTAATGACATGTTCCGACTTTTGGAGCTATTCTTACCCCCTGTTTTGTAAAAAATTTTATTCTTCTCACACGAACTGTCAAATTTTGTAGATCGATTTACTCGCCTTAGCGCAAATGTAGAGCGCTGATTTTTAAATGAGGAATTCTTAACTATATGTGGAAGTCATCTACGAAAAATTAAGTCTGTATGTCATCTGTGGGCTGAGCTATGGATGCCTAAATTATTACGAATATAGACGAACGAACAAAAATAAGTTACAAAAACTGGGGGTTAAGAGGAACGCGTTCGAATGAAATAAAAACTAATATATTTGTAAAGGCCCATGTAATAGCTTTCAGAGTTGCCAGATGTTTTACCTAAAATTTGACATTAATTTTTTTATTTTTGGCCAATGACTGGATCCACTGTGCGCTGTTGGCATTGACCCACAATTTATTCGTACTTTGCTTCCTCAACTGTTACCTTTCTTCACACATTCTTTCAATTCTATTTTAACGTCAAGCGTCTATCCATATATTTGGAAGCATTCAAAAATTATTTCAATCCTCAAGATAAATTTAGAATACCGTCCTATTTCAATCCTAAGCATTTTATCAAAAGTTGTCGAAAAACTTTTACATCTTCAAATGTCCGAATACCTCCATGACCGATCCTTGTTATCCGATAGCCAATACGGATTTCGACCCAATCATAGCTGAATTACCGCATTGCTTGAAGTTTCGGAATCCGTAAGAAACTGCAATAAAAAGTAAGCTTTCTAGTACTGCTGGATCACTACTGAGTAAACGGTACTAATCCGTATACGTTGAGTTTTTAATGATTTACCCTCTAAATTAATCCGCAGTAATATTTTCATGTCTGCAGGTTATCTCCAAATTTTTCTGAAGGATTCTGTTGAAAATGTTCCTAATTGTATTACTTTTCAGATGTAATTCGAAACATTTTAGTTGTAATTCGTAACATTTCATTTGTAATTCGAGAATTCTGTTTGTAATTCGTAACATTCCATTTGTAATTCGAATTATTCCATTTGTAAATCCAATTATTCTATTTGAAATTCTAATAATTCCATTTGTAATTCGAATTATTCCATTTGAAATTCGAATTATTCCATTTGTAATTCGAATTATTCCATTTGTAATTCGAATTATTTCATTTGTAATTCGAATTATTCCATTGGTAATTCGAATTATTATACCCTCCACCATAGTATGGAGGGTATATTAAATTTGTTTTTCCGTTTGTAACGCATTGAAATACTCATTTGCGACCCTATAAAGTATATATATTCTTGATCAGGGTAAAATTCTAAGTCGATCTGAGCACGTCCGTCCGTCCGTCCGTCCGTCCGTCTGTGGTAATCACTCTAGCATCCACAAAAATAGAGATAGGACGCTGAAATTTTGGGAAAATGCGTCTTTTGTTTGCAGGCAGGTCAAGTTCGATGATGGGCTATATCGGTCCACGTTTTGGTATAGCCCCCATATAACGGTACCCCCCGATTTACGGTATTTTGACGTTTTTAGCTACATTTTCAGACCGATTTGGCTATAATTGGACATTTAGGGTTCTTAAGTGTCAACAAACATATATAAAAAACTTGTGGACATAGGTCCACGATTTAGCTATAATTTGAAATTTAGGGTTCTTAAGTATCAATAAACTTATATAACAAAAGTTGTGGACATAGGTCCACGTTTTGGTATAGCCCCCATATAAAGGTACCCCCCGATATACGGTATTTTGACGTTTTTAGCTACATTATCACACCGATGTAGCTATAATTTGACATTTAGGGTTCTTAAGTGTTAATAAACTTATAAATTAGAAGTTGTGGACATAGGTCCACGTTTTGGTATAGCCCCCATATAACGGTACTCCCCGATTTGCGGTATTTTGACGTTTTTAGCTACATTTTCAGACCGATTTAGCTATAACTTGACATTTAGGGTTCTTATGTATCAATAAACTTATATAACAAAAGTTGTGGACATAGGTCCACGTTTTGGTATAGCCCCCATATAACGGTACCCCCCAATTTACGGTATTTTGACGGGTTTAGCTACATTTTCAGACCGATTTAGCTATAATTTGACATTTGAAGTTCTTTAATGTCAATAAACTTATGTGACAAAACTTGTGGACATAGGTCCACGTTTTGGTATAGCCCCCATATAACGGTACCCCCCGATTTACGATATTTTGACGTTTTTAGCTACATTTTCAGACAGATATAGCTATAATTTGACATTTAGGGTTCTTAAGTGTAAATAAACTTATATAACAAAAGTTGTGGACCTAGGTCCAAGTTTTGGTATAGCCCCCATATAACGGTACCCCCGATTTACGGCATTTTGACGTTTTTATCTACATGTTCAGACCGATTTAGCTATCAATTGACATTTAGGGTTCTTAAATGTCAATAAACTTATATAACTAGTGGACATAGGTCCATGTTTTGGAATAGCCCCCATATAACGTTACAGCCCGATTTCAGGTATTTTGAGAATTTTACCAACAAGTTTTAACCGAATTATCTGTAATTTGAACATTTGACATTTGAAATTCTTAGTGGTCACCACACCTCTCCACCAAAAATTGTCAAGAAAGCCCCCATATAACGGTACCTCCCGATTTTCAGTAATTTGATGATTTTAGCTACAATATTAAACCGAACAAGCAGTAATTTGGCATTTGAAGTTCTTAGTGGTCACAACACCTCTCCATCAAAAATTGTCAACATATGTCCATGTTCGGATATAGCTCCCATGTAACGGTACCTCCCAATTTTCAGTAATTTAGCAATTTTAGCTACAATTTTTAACAGAACTAACTGTAATTTGACATTTGAAGGTTGTAGTGGTCACCACACATCTGCATCAACAATTTTCAACATCGCCCCAATATAACGATACTTCCCTATTTTCGGTACTTTGAGGATTTTACTTAAAATGTTTAACCGAACGTAGGTCCATGTTTTTGTATAGCCCCAAAACAAACCTCCCGATTTTCCGTACCTTAGCTTTATTTTTTGGACGAACTTTCTGTAATTTGAAATTGAAAAGTCAACAAAAATTCTGCAACAAAAATGGTTCATTTAAGTTCACATTTTCGTAAAGCCCAGATACCTCCGAACTAGCTGTTAATGACATTTGAAGTTCCCACGTTATGTACCGATTTTCGATATTTTGAGGATTCTAACTAAATTTTTTAACCGAATTAGGAGTTATTTGACATTAAAGGCTCCCATCAAAAACTGTCAACATAGGCCCATGTTTTATTATAACCCCTATATAACAGTACCTCCCAATTTCTAGCCCACCAAAAATTGTCAACAGTTAGATATAGGCACCATAAAAAAGGGCCTCCCGAATGAAGCATTTTATGTACATTATCTGACATTTTAACGTACCCACTTAAAGTTGGGGACAGGAATGAATATTTTATGGTGGAGGGTATGAAAAGTTCGGCCCGGCCGAACTTAATGCTTTTTTACTTGTTTTATTTGAAATTACAAAGGAAATCATTCGAATTACAAATGGAATAATTCGAATTACATATGAAAAAGGTGTAAACTTAATGAGGACATTTCGAAAGTGTTCAGCTGGGCCCAGAAATTGATTACCCTTAAATCCTTAAAAATCCAAATGTTTAGTAAGACATAAAAAACAACAAGTAAGAAAGCAATTGGGTGCAATTATTTTGATGGTGGTGGGGTAAGCTTTTGATTGGTGGGGGAGCGTTGGCTCCTCAAGTTGCTCGAATTCGTGAAGAGTTTCACTGGAGTTTGAAACGAGTATTCGGAGCTCTGTACCTATTCCTAGACTAACTCGGCTCCAAATTGTCTGAAACGAATTTCGTCTAAACATACACGGGGTCTAAAATAAATGTGTTCTTCTTTGGTACGGTGGTGCCAAAGTTTTTTTTCAGGACCCGAATGCGAAGAAAGAGCGTGCCAAAGAGAACAAATGGTTTGATTTGTTATTGTTTTCAAGCTTGCGTTGGTACAAACTTACAAACACACTATCATAAGTTGACAATAGTTTAAATACATTCAGATTTTGGCCTGCTTTCTTCTTGGTCACCCATGATCTAAAACCGTTATGTTTGTTACAACCATTATTTTTTTACTTTACAAGGCCCTGATGTTTTCATTAACCAAGAGAGAAATTCCAGGCCAAACTTGTTATAACCTTCACCTCGAACTGTATTGAAGTGAAGAAGAACAATTAGATTTCTTTCGTTTATGAAAGTACTAAGCTCTTCCTCTTATTTCTTAACTGATAATATTCCCTTTAAAAGAGCTCATACGGGGCGCCATCGGTGTTCTTTCCAAAACGGACCAATATTTACTATTTTTATAACAATCTCGGTTCGAAAAACTGAGCAAATAACGTCAAAATACATAAAATTGGCTAGACCTAAACCAGGATATAACTTCGGCTAGACCTAAACCAGGATATAACATTTTTTAATGGAGCCTACCTTGGTACCATATACCTGGACCTATATATAACGGTACTTCCCGATATAAGGTAATTTAAGTATTTTTGCTAAATTTTTCGCCCAAAATTTGCTCCAATTTGGTACATGGAGTTTCAATGAGTGAAAAACTTTTGCATCAAAAATGGTGAAGAGATATGTAAGTCCACGTTTTGATATAGGTCCCATATAACGGTACCTCTTCATTTAAATTATTTTGAGGCTTTTAGCTAAATTTTTTTAACCGAATTAGCTGAAATTTATCATTTTGATAATGACCAAAAAATGACTCCTTATATGGCTATAGCCCCCATATAAGTGTACTTCCCGATTTAACCCAGCAAAAATCCTCATTACAAACCTCCTTTCCCACCCATTATTTTAACAAGGGCATGTCGCGCGAAATATCTGGTTATTTTGTAACCACTGAACAAAGTAGATGGTAACCACTGAAATATGTAGATACTGAGTAGATTCTGACTACTTATTTCAGTGGTTACAAAATAACCAGATATTTCGCGCGACATGCCCTTGTTAAAATAATGGGTGGGAAAGGAGGTTTGTAATGAGGATTTTTGCTGGGAATGTATGTATTTGGAGGCTTTTATTCAATAAAAATCATCAATATAGTTCCATAGCCCCCATATAACGGTACTCCCCGATTTTTGGTATGTTGAGAATTTTAGCTACAGTTTTTAACTAAACTAGCTGTAGTTTAAGATCCCGAAGCTCTTTGACCAAAAATCGTTCCTATAGGTCCATGTTTTGGTAAGTCCCACATATAATGGTATGGGGTGCAAAATACCCCTCAGTAATGTTGGCGAAATTTCCTGAGTATTTCAGCCATGTAAAACTTCTCTACAAGTGGTGTCTTAAGATACACCGTTCGGACTCGGCGATAAACCGTAGGTCCCTTATCATTGAGCTAATATGAATCGGGGTGTACTCATTGATGTGAGAGAAGTCTCCCTTGTCCCATCTGGGATGATTGTGGAACAATTATTATTATTATGGTACCAACCGATTGAAGAAATCTTTAAATAATTTTTTTGACCAAATTTAGGCCCTTTTAGTTCAGAACATTTTATAACCCGGTGATGGTTTCCAAGATATCAACATCAAGGCGACTAAGCAGACATATTTTTGATTGATACCTGTTAGTGCAATCTTTATAGGAATATGTTAATGCAGCAGTATCAGTAATTTCACTTTTTCGTATGTGCAAACACCAATTAGAATAAGAAGACTTTTCACTGAGGGTCGAGACATTTTTTACATTCCTTTATGGCTTCTTTTCGCTTTAATAGCAATAATTCATGCCTGTTTATTTATCTTGGGAATCAACCCAATATGGTAAGAGAGAATTTAAATATACATTTTACGCCAAATTAAGATATACTCGTTTGCGGGACCTTTATAGAATAGAAGAGCAGTTAAAATAGCCTTTTAGAATAGAAGATCCGTTGAAGGGCTTATATCGAAAAGAAGATCCGTTGAATGGACTTTTATAGAAAACAAGTAAAAAAGTGTCAGTCGGCTTTGCCGATAGATATATACCCTCATCGAATGTATTTAATGTCCATTCAGAATTTTGTGGCCCTTTTTGGACATTTGAACATGCCAACAAAACTATCAATTAACTGCACTAAGACACAAATGGTGAACTTTTGTGAGGGAGGTACCCCTAGGGATGACCGATATGGGACATTTTAGAAGCTAAACTAAATTTTGACAAAATATTAGGAGATCCAAAGTTTGGACCAAATTGGTTGCCCCATTCAAGTGATATCGTCCTAGCATTTTAGTGACATTTTTAAATACTGGGGAGAAGTACCGGAAGTTGTGAACCGGTATTGCCACATGAAATTAAGTTTAGATATAATATGACGAAGACCAAATGTTGGACCAAATCTGTTGAACAGTTCGAGAGTTATTGTGCTATCCGACCCCCACATATGGTGACATAGGGGTTTTTACACTTTTCGGGCTGTTTTCCCAAGAAATATGGAGTTGCCCCTGAAAAAACTTTTACCGTCGTAATGGTAGTAGCGAATGCGAATCGCTTCAACAAAAATCAAAGTGATTTGCGAGCAGGTATTAAAGTGAACTTATCAGAAATTTTGTGTGAGAGGTACCAGAAGGAGCAGACAAATATAGTCCATATTCGAACCTGATCTATATCTGGTAGATATATTAGGATGTGCAAAGTATGGATTACATCGGTCACTCCCTTCAAGAGTTATCGTGCGAACAAATTTTCCGAACATTTTTGAACTTCTGTGGGGGAGGTACTTGAAGGAGTGGACCGATATGGCTTATCTTCGAAACTAAACTGTGTTTGGACAAAATATTACGAAGGTCAAATTTTGGACCGAATCGGTAGATCCGTTTGAGAGTTACCTTGCACTCGGTCGGGCCGAACTTTTTATACCCTCCACCATAAATTTCAGCCATTTCGGTGGATTAATGTGGCCACAACCTTCAAAATACCGAAATTCGGAAGGTACCGTTCTATGGGGGCTATATGATGGCGTGGACCTATACCTACAAATTTCTGGGGGAAGAAGACTAAATACCAAATTTCAGCCATCTCGGTGTGCTAATGAGGCTAAAACCTTCAAAATATCGAAAATCGGGATATTCCGTATTATGGGGGCTATATCAACACGTGGACCTATATAAACATTTTATGGTAGAAATATGTCTTAGCCTCTGGAAACACAAAATACGAAGTTACAACCAATTCTTTGGTCAAATGGGTCTAATACATTCAAAATATATTAAAATGACGCGTACTTTATAAGGGGCCTTATATGGGGGCTATACCAAAACGTGGACCTATATAACCCAACTTTGGTAGGAATGTTTTCTGGCCTCTGGAGACACAAAATACCAAATTACAACCAATTCTGTGGTCAAATGGGTCTAATACATTCAAAATATATTAAAATGACGCGTACTTTATAAGGGGCCTTATATGGGGGCTATATCAAAACGTGGACCTATATAACCCAACTTTGGTAGGAATGTTTTTTGGCTTCTGGAGACACAAAGTACCAAATTACAACCATTTCGGTGGTAAAATGGGACAAATATCTTAAAAAATCCTTAAAACGACGACGCGTCACGCATCATTTTATATGGGGGCTATACGAAAGCGTGGACCTACATAGACCGCTTTCAATACCAAAAGTCCTACGTACATATAATATATTTTCCCAAAATTTTATCAACCTACGTCAATCCGTTCGGACGCTAGAGTGATTTCCACAGACGGGCAGACGGACGGACATGCCTATATCGATGTAGAATTGCACGCTCATCAAGAATATATATACTTTGTGGGGTCTACAATGATTATTTCGAGTAGTTACAAACGTAGTGACAAACTTAATATACCCCCCATCCTATGGTGGAGGGTATAAAAACAAATCGATTCGAGAGCTGCTCCTAAACTGAACTTCTCCGAAATTTTGTGTGGGAGATACCCGAAGGAGTGGAGCGATTGAGTCCATATTGGAAACTCATCCAAGTCTGGTAGAAATTTCACGATGTGCAAAGTATGGACCAAATCGGTTACTCCCTTCAAGAGTTATCGTGAGCACAAATTTTCCGAACATTTTCGAACTTTTGTGGGGGAGGTACCTGAAGGAGTGGACCGATATGGCCCATCTTAGTTTGGACAAAATATTACTTATTATTAGCCAAATTTTGGAACAAATCGGCTCATCAGTTCGAGAGTTATCGTGCGCACCAGGCAGCCAGACGGACGGACATTGCTAAATCGACTCCAAATTTTCTGAAACACATTTCGTCCAAACATACTTGGGGTCTAAAACCATTATTTCGATGAGACACATTTTGCCCATTTGAAAGTGTACATACCCTCGTTAGCATAAATGCTGAGGGTATAAAAACCCATTGAATTGACTTCTATGGAATAAAATACCCCTTGAGGAGAAGGTCATTGAAATATCTTCTATAGAATAGAATTATATGGATTATAACACTGTGCAACAAAATTAATTATACCCTACACCACACAGTGGTAAGGAGTATTATGTCTTTGTGCATTTGTATGTAACATACAAAAGGAAACGAAATAGACCCACAGTTCCTTTTGGGGATATACATATAATCACTTTCTGAGTCGATTTATGCGTGTCCGGTCGTCTGTCTGTCTGTCCATGTATTTTTGTTCGCAACATACAGGTCGCATTTTTTGTCCGATTCAGCTGAAAATTGGGGACTACAACTTTTTTAGCCATAGGAAGAACGCTATTGCTTTTGGTGAAAATCGGTTTAGATTTGGATATAGCCCCTATATATATTTTCGCCCGATTTCACGTATTTGCTGCACCAAACACGCTATATACGTCCAATTTTGATGAAACTTTGAATGTGTGACTGAATTTTGTCTACAAATAAGTGTGCAAAATTATATTGAAATCGGTCCGGATTTGTATATAGCTCCCATATATATTTTCGGCCGATTTCACGTATTTCCTGTACCACACACGCTATATATGTCCGATTTCGATGAAATTTGGAATGTGTGACTAAATTCAGTCTAGAAATAAATGAGCCAAATTATATCGAAGTCGGTTCAGATTTGGATATAGCTCCCATATATATGTTCGCCCGATTTCACGTATTTGGTGCACCAAACACGCTATATACGTCCGATTTTGATGAAATTTGGAATGTTTGACTAAATTCGGTCTAGAAATAAGTGTGCCAAATTATAAATCGGTTCCGATTTGGATATAGCTCCCATATATATTTTCGGCCGATTTCACGTATTTTCTGTACCAAACACGCTATATATTTCCGATTGCGATGAAATTTGGAATGTGTGACCGAATTCAGTCTAGAAATAAATATGCCAAATTATATAGAAATCGGTTCCGATTTGGATATAGCTTCCATATATATTTTCGGCCGATTTCACGTATTTTCTGTACCAAACACGCTATATATTTCCGATTGCGATGAAATTTGGAATGTGCGACTGAATTCAGTCTAGAAATAAATGTGCCAAATTAATCGAAATCGGTTCAGATTTGGATATAGCACCCATATATATTTTCGGCCGATTTCGTGTATTTTCTGTTCCAAACACGATATATAAGTCCGATTTCAATGATATTTGGAATGTGTTACTGAATTCGGTCTGGAAATAAATGTGCCAAATTATATCAAAATCGGTTAAGATCTGGATATAGCTCCGATTTATATTTTACATATTCACAGTGGTGTAGGGTATCATATAGTCGGCCCCGCCCGACTTTGATCCTTTCCTTACTGTTTTTTTTTTTTTTCAAAATGAGGGGAAGGAGGGCTAAAAATATGAGACACGTGTATCGGCGTTTTTAACGTTTACATCGGAAAGTAACCAAAGTAGGAGGGGCAAGTTCTGCCCTTTTCTAGTTTTTTTTCGAAATATTCGAGCTAAGATATCTTGGAATCCTTGCACTTAAGTATATAGTGTCTTTACAGATGAGGATGTAGGAAATATTCTTGTTAAAAATTGGTACCCTCATGCGGTTCATCAAAGGGATCTTTTTCGTATATTTTTCGAAAATATTTTAGGGTTAAAACCTACAATTTTGAGGTAGTTAAAGACTTCGTCTACCTCGGCACTGCCATAAACACAACAAACAACATCAGTTGTGAAATAAGAAGAAGAATTGTATTGGCCAACAGATGCTACTATGGTCTAAGTAAGCAATTTAAAAACAAAGCCACATCTCGTCAAACAAAAATAACACTATACAAAACGCTGATACTACCCGTGCTAATGTATGGCTCCGAAGCATGGGTACTTGCGCAAGCAGATAAGGCAGTGCTTGGTGTGTTTGAGACGAAAATTCTTCGAAAGATCTACGGGCCGATTTGCGTTGACGGTGAATATCGACGTCGTATGAACCACGAGCTATATAAGCTATACAAAGACATGCATATAGTTAAACGTATCGACATGCAACGATTGCGTTGGCTAGGCCATATCATGAGAATGAACGATGATGAACCCGCTAAAAAGGCGTATGAATACATGCCACATGGCGGTGCACGCAGAATCGGCAGGCCCAAGCTTCGATGGAGCATACAAGTGGATGAAGAAATGAAAAGCCGCGGTATTCCAAAAAGTCAAGCGAAAAACAGAGAGGAATGGAGATCTTTTCTTAGTTCGGTCTATGGAACAAATGTTCTGTAATGGGCCAGCTAAGTAAGTATTTTAGGGTTAAAGTCGAACTTCATCTGAATGAATTTATTTAAAATTGTCCCACAAAACATAACTTTAGAAAGATGACGTCAAAGACCAAAATATTCTTCGTCAAATTTTTCTATGGGTCACCAAAGAAATGAAATGTCTCTTTACAATATATATGATGAAAATATCAGTATCAATTTTGCTGAAAAAACATGAACTTATTTCCCAATTTATTTTTATTAACATGTTTTCCTTCTTTTTTCGTGTTGATACATGATAGTAATATAAAACTTGGTTCTAGGTGAAAAGGATCAAAAGAAGCAAAAATCTACACAAAATTTCACTGTGAGTTTCAGAATAAACCATATATCTAGGTATACTATTTTCTTAAGAAAATTGGATAACAAATTTATATATTTTAGAAAGAAATTATTTGTTTTAATTTTGGACTATTAATTTTGCATAATTCCATACTGGATGAAAATCTAACGAAATCCTTCAATTTTTGGGAATATGGTAAAAAGAAGAAATGTTCCAAATCAAATTTCACTATGAGTATTTGAATAAGAGATATCTGTAACCGTAACATATAACATTCTTAGCAGCCCTTGTTTTTGATATAGGGCTTAGGTCCATATTTTACAAACTTTATCCAGATTGTCGTTGTGATTGGACACTATAAATATTTTGTTGATGATTTTTCGTTATAAATTCATACGGAAGGTGTTGCGCGTTAAACGGTTTTGAAATATTTGTGGTGAATATATATTTGAAAAATATAGAAAACCCAGATCGGATGTTGTAAAATTGCGTATTTTTAGTACATTTAACTTAAATTACGTAGTAGGATAAGCCAGTAGTTGCTTATACTGTATGTGAAAGTAAATGGGAGGTCTATGGCTGTGGTCCACTGATAATATAGGTGTTATATGGGCTCTCACATACACAATTTGGCGTAGTCAAAAATAATACAATGATGGGAGTAAATCCAGCTTTGGTGACACTTATGGAATTAAACCTTATTTTCATGTATCAACTCGAAAAAAGACGGAAAAAATTTTCATAACAAAAATAGGGAAACATTTTGATGTTTTTTCAGTAAAATTGATACTAATATTTTCATAATATATAATTTAAATAGACATTTCATTTCTTTGGCGATCCATAGGAAAATTTGAAGAAGAATATTTTTGTCTTTGACGTCATCTTTCTAAAATTATGTTTTGTGGGACAATTTTGAATAAACTCAGATGAAGTCCGAGTTTAACCCTTAAACGTGTTTTTCATTTTTAGAGATTCCTGGCAATTAGGAGAGATTTACAGATTTGGTATATTCTGAGACATATAGTAAAATATAATGGCGAACGATCTTGTAGAATATTTTGATTTAATATGACCACCTTTTAAAGACATTTTTGAAATATTTTCGGAAAAAGGACGAAAAAGACCCCTTTTTAAGAAAAATATTCCCCACATCCTCCTCTGTAAAAGTGCCAAGGACACTATATACCTAAAATGTAAGGATTCGAAAAAACAAGAGATGCCCCGCTCTTTCCGATGTAAACTTTAAAAACGCCGATACACGTGTCTCATATTTTTAGCTCTACTTTCATATTGTACTCAGTTTTTCTTGTCGCACAGGGTGCTAATATAGATTGGAAGCTGCTAATATAGATTGGAAGAGCAGTTAAATCGATTTCTATAGATTAGAAGATCCATTGAAGGGATTTGTATAGATCCGATCCGTATAGATCCCGATGAAGGGACTTCTATAGAACAGAAGACCAGATGAAGGGACTTATACATTATAGAGACCCGATAACGAACAGCTATAGGATAAAAACCCGTTTAAGGACTTATCTAGGATAGCAGACTCGTTGAAGGGATTTCTATAGAATAGAAGACCCACTGAAGGGACTTCCTTATAACAGTAGGCCAGTTTACTCACAACTGTATTAAAATATTATAGTAACGACCCATGGATTCAACCTGATAAATGTGAAAAAAAGAATTAATTGAAATTTATATGAAAACGTACGTAATGTTTTCCTCAATAAACACACAACATAAAAAAATTTTTATGGTCATTCAAGGACCCATATCAAAAATGAACAAAAAATTATATTTATGTATGAGCATGACATTTTGTTAATTGAGAAACCGCAAATATTGGTTTAAGTGAAAACACAGTTAGGAAAAGAAAGGGGGAAGGAAACGTCATCATGGTAGTATGCAGAATATTCACACAAGTTTAAAGTTAAAGTGTGATACATATAATGTTTTCATTCTATGGCTATATTTAAATCAGCATATTATAAAACCATAAGAAATCAGTATATGTAATAAACAATTTCAAGTTGACTCAGGCCTATTTTAGTTTATCATAAAAACTTTGCAAATAAACTCTGTTTCTTGTCCACTTTTTTATGTAAATTGTTGAGAGCACCAGGTGTTTCATAAAATTATTAACTTTTGAACCATTTTAAATTTTAATTTCCTACATTTTTTATAGCCAAACAGAAAGTTAAACTGTAATATGCATATTGTCCACTTGCTTACTCTTTTATTATATTTTTATGGTAACCTCCCAACTCATACTGTGCGAGTCAGGTTTAAAATACTCAACACTGGCTAAAGTTTCACCAACAAGGTGAATTGTGTGGAATTTTTGTGGTCACTTTTACTGCTTAATTATTTTAGTGGTCCGTAAACGAAGTTGTCTTTGCAGATACTTTCATTATTACCTTGTACTCCTAGTTTTCTGCAATGAACTTTGTCGTGGTGTGAGTTTTATTTACTGTCTATGGTCGTGGCACTTTAAGGGTTGTTTGCGGTAGCAAGGGGGTTGTAATGACATTATAAATATAACGGCTTTACTGGACCTTGCAGTCCAATTGTGTTCACTGTTAGAACGTTGCTAAATTAAGTTGTCACTACAGTGGACACATGCGTTTGAGCAACTCATTTGAAACACTTTGGAGAAAGTCCACTTTTATTACGACAGTTTCATCGGCTAACTGTCGTAATAAAAAGGAAACGCCAAGAAACAGATCTACCAGTCTTAACTGTAAGGGCACAACTGACTACAGTTAACAATGGAAACTGAAAATTTAAAAGCCTGAGTTTGAGTCACTTGCCTTTGTACCATATTCTACATTTTACTCGATAAATAGGAAGTCCCATATAATTGAGCTAAAGCAACATGAGAGAACATTTCCACTTGCATAATTTCTGATGTGTCTTTATATAACTTGTCTTGAAGCGATGCATTGGAGCTTAGATGCAGCCATTTACACAAAAATGGTCTTTTAAACCATATTGTAGGGTATTGGGTTGTTTCTACCTTATCTCACAGGTGTCACCTTTTATTTGCTATTTTTAAGGAGTTTGTTCATAGCACCATAATTGGTCTCCGGAGAATAACTTATTGTTCTTTTTTGTCTGCTTTGTTGTGGTATGGTAGACGGCAATTTCTAAATTAATTTTTCATGCTACTCATAAATTACTATGATATATAAATATTTTATGAAATAAATACTCAGAAATTATACTAGCGAAGTTTTATGGAAAGAAATTTGCTCAACAACTTTATATGAAAAATATTTATTGAAAATGCTCAACATTGAAATAGAAACTTTCGAGCAGTAGTGGAATTCTGTAACTCATTTTTCGTGTAGCTGACAAATATCGGCAAATTAAAATGCTTATAATTTCGGTAATTAACGAAATTTTTCAGTAAGTTAACAACCAAAATAAAGCTGTTGCTAAATCCTAACGATAGCAACAGTGCTGTCTACTGTTATTGATACTTTTCATTCATAATTTTGCGGTTTAATGTTACCGATTTTTGTCGGTAAATCAAAAAATGAGTTGCATATGTAATTCAACTACAGGTAGAGTCTTGCGATTATAGTAAACAATTTTTAAAAACATTCTAATGATATTAAACTTGAAAATATTATAGTCCGGTCAAAATAGACATTGAAATAACAAAAATTCCCACAAAGCTGAATTTTGGTGGAGAGCTAGGGTTTGCCATTAGAAGCAACGTCCTAAAAGTCCCCATCGATCCCATGTGTGCAAAAAAATTATTCGGGGTCAAAAGTCAAAATTTAAGGGTTTTTAGGTTTTCGGATTTATTTTTTGAAAACGGTTGATCTAATCAAAAAGTGACTAAAGTAAATATTGTAGACAGAAAAATTACCTACAAGTTTGACCCTTATAATTTTTTTCTTAGAAGGAACCATTCTTGAGATATATCTGTTCTAAAAACACATGATTTTTATGCACTTATAAGGGAAATATGCACATATTCAGACGAACCGGCCAAAATAAGCGAAGTAATCGGGTCTGTCCCCCCAAAAAATATATATTTTCTTGAAGAGCGAAATTATAGCTATCTTCTAAAACAAATTCCAACAAAATCGGAGTGTGTTTAGTAGAGTTATTCAACGTTAGAGTCATTTTATGCAAAAATAGCCCATTTAACCCACATGTATAATCGAAAGCCCAACGAGAACGACCCCAACGAAAACTCTCCGATTTTTTTCAAGTTTTGTCCCAAGGTAGGATTTGTTGCGCTGATTACGGAAATGTATAATTTTCAACGGTTGCGGATCCGGTTCGCCGGTTATTAGACCCGAAAAGCCAAATTTAAAAACCGGACCCGGTTCTACTGAACCGATTACTGCAAAGAGGATATCGTTTGAAAACTTACGGAAGTATCTAACATATAGTGTCGTTACTTTAACCGGTTCGCCTCATAATGTACTTACGCGGCTAATTTTTTATTTGACCTTTAGATCGAGATATCTCCAAAATGGTAAGTCTTCTTTAATAATCATAAAGACCAATCTTGTAGACAATTATTGAATGTACAACTTTTACTTTAGCGAGCTTTTGCTTAGTATTACCGTTTTTGAGAAAAATTAAAAAAACTGAATAATGCCTCCAAAAATGACCTTTGACCCCGAATAACTTGTTTTGCACACATGGGATCGATGGGGACTTTTAGGACGTTGCTTCTAATGGCCAACCCTAGCTCTCCACCAAAATTCAGCTTTGTGGGAATTTTTGCTATTTCCCCCTTATACGCATGTCTATTTTGACCGGACTATTAGTATACTTTACTATTTATTTGCGAAAATCTAAGATCATATTATAACGGGTGGTGGGAAATGGCTTATTCCAAGGACAACTTAAGGACCCAGGACAACCTTTAGGCCCCAAAGAAGTACTACATTATAGATACTACATTATAGATTAATCCATATATTTTTAAAACGATGCATGCGTAATTTTTGCAAATGAAGCTTTTTTTTTAATATCGCATAGGGGAGGTACCCCGCCCCTCTGGAATTCAATAAAATATGTTGCCTTTGTTCGTGGGCCATCCCTGTACATTCCCTGACAATTTTAGGAAAATCGATTCAGTAGTTTTTGCAGAAAAACTTTAAATTGGAAATTTTAAATTTAAATTGGAAAGTGTGGGCGCGGTAAAATTTTCTATCCATAAAAGCCTTAGTTGGGTTATGCCGGCATTTGATTTTTATTCATAAAGATATAGCGCCTTATTTCCCTTATTTCCCTGAAAATTTCAGGAAAATCGGTTCAGTAGTTTAGCAGATGTAACATATTTTAAAAAGTGGGCGTGGTCAAGCCTTTTGGGTCCAAAAGTAGGTAAGGTCGGAGATACAACCACAATTGTATCGCAAATTAATTTCCAAACCGATACATTCGTTATTACTTTAAATACAAAATTTATAAAAAATAAGGTATAGGGGAAATTTGTAGCCTATTTTCAACGGGAGCCATTCCTGTACATTCCATGACAATTTCTTTGTAGAAAAGATCAAATTTGAAAATAGAAAAAAGAGGGCGTGGTCAAATTTTCTTTGCATAAAAACCTAACTTGGGCTATGACGAACATTTCAGAAAAAGAATTATCCAAATCGGTCCAGCCGATCTCAACTTATGCCATTAGCAACGAACGACATTTGATTTTTATTTATATAGAATAGCATGTGCCCGCTACTTCATTTGCGAAAAGTTCACGTTTATATAAAAGAGAATGCAAACAGGATTTTTATTTACCCCGTTAGAATTTAAATATTTAGAATTTATAAAGTAAACTTACAAAATTCCATTCCTAACTTACCTAATATTAATGGTGAAACATTTTTTCAACTTCAATTTCGTTCCAATTTGTTTGGTTTGATTGAAAAGAAAAATATTTTTTTTTTCAAAAAACAGAAGTTTGGTAGTAGTTCGAATATATTGGAATTCGCATTCTCTTAGTGAAACAGGCCATTAGAGCAATTTGAATTTAACCAGGGTTTCGGAGTCGAGGTATTTTCAGCTCGACTCCGACTCCAGACCATATTTTTTTACGACTCCGGCTCCGACTCCGTGCGTGCACACATTTTTAACTTTTTTCTATATTTGGGCCCTGTTCTGTTGGTTTTTCCTAAAATATTCTTAAGAAAAGCATTCGTTGGAATATAATAAATATTTTTGTGGGCTTATCAAGGACAACAAAGATTAAGGCCTGCGTACATAAGCTGCCTTGCCTGATCGCCTTGCTTTCCTGCTTCATTTCTGACATAATAAAAATAAAAGAATAAAGAAAGCCGAGCAAATTTCGAACTGGGTTGCCCTTTTCTTTTTTATTCTTTTATCAGAAGTAAGCAAGGTAAGCAGGCAAGGCAGCTTATGTACGCAGCCCTTTATTCCTTCATCGATCGATTGTGTAAAAAATATTAGATTTTACGGAAATAATGGATAGAAAAATTCAAATTATTGGCTTAGAACTGAAGTTTTTTGTCATAAACGGGCAAACACAATTTGAAGAATTAAATCGTTCGATAAATTACTAGATTTTGATGTACATATTTACTAGATTTTTATCGACTAATTAAGATTTTATGTAATCTTATTTAAATCGCATCAAAATATTATACAGGGATAAGGGGTTGTAAAAAAGTCATAACACAGTAACCATCCGAATTTCATACATACATAGTTAATAACTAATACGAAATGTACCGAAATACATTAACATAACGTTTTTCTTTTTTTGAGAATGGAGCGGGTAAAAATATGAAAGGACAATAAAAACGTGACAATATCTATATATTGGATGTGGGGAACCTACATAAAATTTTCGGAGGAACATTTTTGTAGAATTTTTTCATGTAGTAGATCTGATCTTTGTTACATTTTCAATTCAAGGACAAATGGGACATGGAAGGAACTGAGCTAGTAGGAAAATATATTCCTTCATTCTATTTGACTGAAAACATGTTATCTCAAACTGATGCAACAATAACGCCAAATAATGATATAAAAATATAATTACGCCATAACTCAGAAACTTCAGCTAAGTGATCCGTTGGGGTTCTTAATATGCTCAATAGGGGCCTTCATTCCCAAAGGGAATTTTACGCCCCAAGACGTTGACTTCCATTTTGTGTCACAGTGTTATCATTAGGATTTAACATAGAGACCACAATGTCTTTCATAAGAGTCCAATAGGTCCTCTAATAGAAGACAAGGATGACTTCTCACAAAAGACAATATGTCCAGACCAGTAGAATTTTGTGAGAAGACCAGTAGGTCTTTTGGCAGAAGACTTGTAGGACTTATATAGGAGACGTTCAATGTCCAATTAATTCGATAGTCATAGAACATCTAAACATCATATAAAGGATCACTTGGACCAAAAAAATATTCTCAACATGCATTGTGTAAACAAATTTGAGATGAAAAGACTAGACTTTAAATGATAGTAAATATCCTCAAATTAGTATAATATAGGTACTGTTTGCTTATATGTTTTCTTATAGCTTTCTTTTAAAATAAGTAATGATTTTTCGAAATAATTGGTGTCCCGAATTTAATGTTATATTTATATAATGTAGAAAAAATTTGCCCGGAGTCGGAGTCGAGTTATTTTTTTCGACTCAGATTCCGACTCCGACTCCAGCAAAATTGCTCGACTCCGACTCGTAGACTCCGACTCCGACTCCGAAACCCTGAATTTAACCATACTTTGATCTTAACATATTACACACAGGTCTTCTCTCAATAATTTAGTACAATTTAGTAATTTTTTACACTTTGCACTTTTCAGATTTTCTTCGCCCAATATTACATAAAGTACCATGAATTACATTTCGTATGCTTATAGCTCCGATTTCCAAAACCACCTCTTTATTTAAAACCCAACACCAGATTTTAGTATTCTAACTCTACAAAATTTAAGAATACCAGCATGGATACCAGAAAGACACAATACAACATTTTTTAAAATAAATTTGTTCGTACGTTATAGTACACATTTTCAAAAAAAACTTATCTTAACCCAGCGTTTACACTTGCCAGTGACAGTTCGAAAAATTCAATACATAAATAATATTAAACTAAACAAAGATTTAATGCATATTTTCAAAAACGTTGTGAAATATAAATAATACATCTCGGTAGCTGCAATATATTAGTAATAAATAAAGATATAATTTTGATGTTTTTCATGAAAATATAGGTTGACAAATAATTTCCCCTCTGGGATTATTTTTTAAAACGAAATAAAGTAAAAATAATAAAATTTGTTGTGAATTATGTTTTAAATCAAAAATATAATGCAATTTAGTGTGTTATGTGCGGCTTAAAATAATTTTGAAATTGAACCTGCACTGGCATGTGTAAACAAACAAGAAAACTGCATGTCTGTCGAACACTTTTTCGGCATTTTCGAGTAGAATACATGTACTCAACTGTCACCAATTTACTGGCATGTGTAACTGCAGTGTAACTCAACACACCAAAATTTACCCTAAATTTCAGAAGTACGCCGAATACCAAATTTAGTATCATTCAGTACTTTTTGTAAACTTATATATAACCCAGCTCATTAAACACAGCACCTCCTTCCATAGACGAAATATGTCATGCTATATCATCTTTAAAAAATAGTAAATCAGCAGGCATTGACGAAATCGCACCTGAAATGTTAAAAGCAAACCCATTCACAAGTGCATTGATCTTACATCCAGTCGTCAACAACTTTTGGAGTACTGGGGAATTACCATCCGACCTAAAGGAAGGAATGGTAATAAATGTGCCAAAAAAGGCAATCTTTCTCAATGCTCAAACTACAGGGGCATAACTCTTTTGAGCATGGCAAATAAAACAATTACATATATTTTAAACGACCGAATTTCGTCAGCAATTGCACCCGAACTAAGAAAGCAGCAAGCTGGCTTTCGACAAAACTATTCCTGTGTGGATCACATAAATACTCTAAGAATCATCATAGAACAATCTATAGAACTAAGATCATCATTGTATCTAACGTTCATAGACTTTCAAAAAGCATTCGACACTATATCCCACAATGCCATATGGGCGTCCCTAGTATGCAAGGGTGTTCCAACAAAAATAATCGACCTTATTAAAGCTCTCTATGATGACTCACACTGCAGAATTTTGCACGACGGCTTAACTAGCCAGAGAATTAAAATATGTGCAGGAGTAAGACAAGGATGCGTATTATCGCCGCTCCTTTTTAACATTGTTTTAGATACGGTGATGGCTGCTGCGACGCGGGAGCTTGGCGGCATCATTTGGGGTTTAAACGGCAGATTGACTGATTTAGACTACGCTGATGATATTTGCCTTTTGTCGCATCAGAACTCAAACATGCAACATCAAATCAACCAAGTTCAGGAGTATGCGCAGAGAGCCGGCCTTCATATAAATGTATCCAAGACTAAATGCATGCGCATCAATGCTGCAAACGAAACACCATTAACCTTGGACAACACCCCTTTGGAAGAAGTAGAAGAATTTATCTATCTCGGCAGTATGTTAACGTCGACAGGAGGCTCTGAAGTAGATATAAATAGCCGCATGCGAAAGGCAAAACAAGCATTCGGAGCACTCAACAATATATGGAGATCATCGCAAATCAGACGGAGTACAAAAATACGACTGTTCAACTCAAATGTAAAATCTGTTCTATTGTACGGATGCGAAACATGGAACATGTCCTCAAGAATAGCGAACTCACTCCAGGCATTCGTCAATAGATGCTTAAGAAGAATTTTGAGAATACATTGGCCTAATGTGATTACAAACCAATCTCTTTATGAAAGGTGCAACCAAAATCCAATAGTCAAGGAAATCAGGCTAAGAAAATGGAGATGGATCGGTCATACACTGAGGAAACAAGAAGGAAATATTGCCAAAGAAGCCCTTGAGTGGAACCCGCAAGGTAGCCGCCGTAGAGGTAGACCTTTGCTAACGTGGAGACGGCAAGTTTTAGAAGAACTGAGGAAGGCGAATAAATCATGGAATGAAATTAAAATTTTAGCTTTAAATAGAAATAATTGGAAAAATTTTGTTGTGGCCCTATGTTCCACCTAGGAACCTGGATATTAATAATAATAATAATTAACTGTGTCCCTAATACCAAGTTTCAGAATAACAATTTTACCTATACACTCTATACGAAATTTACATCCAACACAACATTTTAGTACCTTTCATCTTAACCCTACACACCAGCACTGACCCTAATTCTAACTCTATACGTACACTTAATTTAAAATTTAGCAACTTATGCCAAATTTTGGAATTCCACCGAATACAAAATTTAGTACATTTACTACTTTTCGTACACTTATTGTTTAGCTCAGAGGGGGCTCCGCCGATGGGTGCCAGACGCCAAATGCGTAGAGCAGTGGACCGTATGTGGGGATGTATGCAAATAAAAGATAAATAAAACACAAGAGTTTTCTTAATAATAATAGCAAAATGCTTTATTGGTTTAGTTGGTTGTGGTAAACAATATTACCTTTGGCAACGATATGCCCTTTCTATGCACAACGATATGTGCCTTGCAAACGATATTGCGTGCTGTCGGTCCGACTGACAGAGAGATACTCTTGATGTTTAAAGGAGGCGGCAAAACAAACTGATTATTAATTACTCATTGAAATGTCAAATGCGCTAGCACAAGGTTGCAATCAACCGTAGCGCATACATTTCAACGAACAATTAAAGACCAAAACAGGGATCTACAAAAGGAACATTTAGCACAAATCTAACTTAAACATTCCGACCCCCTTGAAACAACAAAGTATGTTTCAACACAGTTATACTTAATCTATGTGATCTCCGGTAGTAGGTACGAGATGTATAGTGCAGTGTGAGCATGTATTTCGACTAAAATATGGGAGATGGAAACCTGCAGCAACAGATTCGGGATCCAAATCCGCCATAACCAATTAAACGATGTATTTAGAGTGAATCTGCAGTTACAGATTCGTACTTCAAATCAAGCCGGCCGAATTCGCGAAGTATTATAGCATGAAGCCGCAGATGAACCTGCAGTGACAGATTCGGACTTCAGTCGAGCTATATTAAACAACGAAAGTTTGTAGCATGAAGTCGCAGATGAACCTGCAGTTACAGATTCGGACTTCAATCAAGCAACATGTTTTCTGAAACTATATTCGATTCATGGTCTGTCGCGAAACCGATAATACTAGTAGGTCGCTTTACAACATTCAAATTTTTCTTAATAAATTCAATTAATTTCTTCTTCGACAAATTCTTTAAATTTTTTGGAAGGACGAAATCCGATTTTGGATTTACGTCGACGACTAATTTAGGATGTTCACATTTCGAAGGCCGAAATACAGGCGCTGATGCTGACAAATTGGAATTCAATGGGACTTCTTTACGATGTTGGGATGAGAGTGGAGAGTTTGAAGACACAACAGGTACCGAATTGAACGAAGTGGACTCGATATGTAATAATGTGTGATGTCGTTGACCACATTTAAGACAACTACATTTACTAGTACAATTTACTAGTTTATGTCCCCTTGCCAAACAATTGACGCAACGTTCGTAACGTTTGACAGCAGCAAATCTACTTTTGGCTGACAAATTCTTAAATTGCTTACACAAATGCAGGCGATGATTTTTCTCACGACATAGAGAGCATAATTTTCCCTGACAAGGAGGAGCAGAATCTCCTTTAGGAGTGGATTGCAAAACATTACTATTTGGTTTGAACCGAAGTTCTTTGTTACCTAAGTTTTCTAAGCACACGAGCGTGCCAATCCGTTCTGAAAGAAAGCAGTCCAAGTCTTTCCACGATGAAAGAGTCGATTTGTTTTTAATGCTTTGCTCCCAGAGAGTCTGCGTATGTAAAGGCAATCGTTGCAGACACGTAAACACAAGTATCGGATCCCATTGATCCGTAGGAACGTTATAAACTGACATTGCCGAGATGCAACTGTTTATACCGCGACGAATCTGTTTTAAACCAGAAATAGTTTCCTTATCAAGAATCGGAAGACTAAACAGTGACTTGAGTTGATGATGAACCAAAATTCTTGTATTATCATATTCATCATTCAAAGCTTTCCATGCGAAAGTAAAACCACGATTAGTAAGAGGAAACTGCGCAACTATATCGCGAGCTTCTCCACTTGTTTTATGAAGCAAATAGACCAACCGTTCAACATCACTTAACCGCGAATTTTTAATAAAAAGTGCACTAAATAAATCCTTAAAACTAGGCCAAGATGAAAAATCTCCATGAAAAACATCTATCTCAATAGGAGGCAACGACAAATTGTGAACCATATCACAAGAAGGTGGCATATTCATTTCCTGCAATTCAGGAATCGAAGACATATTTTTAACCGATTTTTCACTAATTTTGTGCAACAATTTGTGGGAGCTATTTGACGCCGAACGTAATTTTAGAATTTTTTCGTTGATGGAGGTCAAATTTAATGTGTATATATTAAAAGACTCCTCATATTCTGAATCAGCCGATTGCAGATCGCTTTTTGTAGCACGTTCCGATATTTCTAAGTCCGTCAATGTATTGTGGACCGATTTCCATAATATTTCTAATTTATTCTTCCTATCCCCTAATCTATAAATATCTAAATCATTATCATTCAGCGCACCGAATTGTGCACTGAATTCTACAAGAGCATTACAAGCTGCAAGGAAATTATTAAGAGGAGCGAAAGACATTTTAATAAATTCTTTCAAACAAAAATCAAAAGTTCGAAAAAATTAAATAAAATAACGATTTAATTTTATTATTAAGACAGCAAAGAGTACTGACCGTAGGGTGTATTAAATTTCCAATAATTTAAAACAACAACAAAAAATAAAAAACGCGATTATATTTACCAAATTATTTATTTGCCAACACCCTATAACAAACGCTATGTCAAACCAAATTGACTAACTAATGTAGTGTAGCTACCCAATATAACGTACACGACAGAAAAGAGAATAGGAAAAATATTCTTTTTCGTTTGTTATGTTGATCACTGATCCAACAAAGCACAAACAACTAACAAGTGCTGATCAGTGAATAACGAGAAAGCAACTAATGTTGATGGTCAAGCAGTGTTGTTGTTGCTAACGATAGTAAGAATGATTCTACTGTCGTTACAACGAAAAAAGAAGAAATTCGACAACAACCCTATACCCCTAAGTGTACCTAATTCCACATTTTAGGATTCGAGCGCTATAATTTCACCCAAATCCTAATTGTACAAAATGTAGTTCTTTTCGTACTCATAAGTACGAATTTCAAAAACTACTTCCATACCTCAATCCTACACTCCACCACTAATCTTAATTCAAAATTTCAGAATTCCAGCTCTATCTGTTTGCCCTAATCCAAATTGTATGAAATTTAGTACCATTTAGTACACCTAAGAGCGAATTTCCAAAACTATCTGCATATATCAATCCTACAAGCCAACAGTAATCTCAATTCCAAATCTCAGGATTCCAGGCCTTTTCTGAAGATATTTCCGGTGGTAGAATTTCAGACAAAATCATATAATTTTGTAAAAGTTTTTTTTTTCAGTAATAAATTAAAGTTGTCTTAATTAAATATTAAAACAACTACTATGGGATTAAGCCTGACTATTTTGAAAAGAAAAATAGGAGTCGTCATCCCAAATAACAACACCAACCCACCCAATTTGTAAAAGTATAAAATATAAAACTATAATTTAAAAAATAAGTTGTATTTAATATGCCGATTTTTTCCACCTTAACAAACGTTTTAAAGAAAATTATATCTTAAAACTAAAAGTACACACTGCCTCCATTCTGAATATAATGTACATATATGCATTTGGTTGTTACCAAACTCTTACAAATTGCATTTTAATCATGCTCTGAGTTTTAATCTTTTTGAATATTTTTTATTTTGTCTTCGAAATTTTGATTTTGACTTCTAATAACACCGCGAGTTTTGAATGTTTTTGAAAACAAATTGCATATCCATATATCTTCACTTGTTCTTTCTTCAAATCAAACTATAAAACTCAATCAAAGGTGTAAAAACCGACTTTTTGTCTAAAAACTTGCGATGATTTGGAAACTTTAATTTGTTCCGAGTTGATTGTCCATTAAAGCAATACGTATACACAACATACATATTTTTGTTTAACGATGTTCATACGCCCTAAACAACTTTTTTACATACATGTGTAAATATATGGGTTTAAATAGACTTGTGCAATATCTAAACAACAAAAAAGCAAGTAAGAGAGGGCTATAATCGGACGGAGCCAACCATGTGATACCCTACACCACATTCTCTGGACACTGCTTTCCACGGAGTTTATTTTATGTGATTGCGACACGACAATAACATAATTGATATATTTAATTGATATTTTTGCATCATTTATTATTTTGCATCAAAAGAGAGGTCAAGAGTTTGTTTGCAAGTGTTCATAATTTGTCAGAATATGCCCCCAAAATTTAAAAAATTTTTACTAAAGATTAAATCACTTCGGGCAAAAATTTCTCAGTATTAAAATATAACTGCAAACTCTAGCTTGATTATGGTTACACTACACACAATTATAGCTATATGCTTTGTTATCTGTTAATTATAACTATGTTATCTGACCACGTACATGGGCATAATTGGCAACAATGTAAAGATCAAAAATTCTTCTTCTAAATATAACTTACTCTTGTGAAATTTTTACCAATTTTCACATAAAAGTTCTGGTGCATTTCACCCGCTAAATATTATCTGATCATCATGTTAAATTGCAGACTTTTTCTTTGTCGTAAATCCAAAACTTTCTTAAAATTTCGCGTCGATCAGACCATCAGACCGCTACAAAATCGGTTAAAAATTTTTCTTTTGGTCCATTTCACCCCCTAAGTAGCTATCTATTCTGGCGTGAGACCGACTTCCATACAAAATTTCGTGACGATTTGTCCATTACATTTTTTAATGGACGGACAGACAAATACAAACTTATAATACCCTTCCCACATTGCACAGTGGATCCACTTGTATGGAGAAAGTGGCCAAAAATATTTAGAGTGTTAAAATCAAGCCAATGCGCCGGTTACAGCTTTGTGCTGCTGTAAAGAGTGTTTTAAGAAACCACGAGCGTAACATTCTCCCCCCTTTCCCCTCTGGAGGGGGTATACGGTAAGAATTGTTTCATGCTGTTAATACAAAATGACATCAACAAAGGTCCCGATTATCTTATAATGCAAAAATAGGCTTGCTGAACCAAAAAAATCTCCAAAACAACATAAAATCCAACCAATTTGGCGGATTAAAAAAAATCAACATTTTTGTCTGAAAATTGGTAAAAATTTTTAATATAGATCTTATAGCGTTCTTTCTGGAAGGCACGTATAGCCAACGTAAGACAAATTTGAGGAAGATTTCTTGATCTTGCCACTGATACCAATTATGTTAATGTACGTGGTCAGATAACAGAGTTATACGCTAATATATCCACAGAAACCCTATTCTAGGACAGCTTTAGTCATAGGCCCACCATTTATAGTCTGGCACTAGATGGCAGCTGATTTTAATACTGAATAATCTTAACCCCATGATCTTCTTCTTCTTCTTTATTGCATATTCGATATTCGAATGTTAGCGACCATATTACATTTCATGTATAATATTTTATATATCATTGACAAAATATGAAAATAATTCTCTATTTCTTGCGACACTTATTAAATTTTCTGCATTTCGGAATTCTGTCCATTGTTGAATATTTTGGAGCCAGGACATCTCTTGTCTTCCTCTGCTACGCTTTCCTTCTATACTGGCTTGTAGAATTGATTGTAGAATGTGGTATTTTGAGTTTCGCATTATATGCCCAAGATATGCAATTTTTCTCCTTTTTATATGATTGAAGAGTTCTCTTGTTCTGTTTAATCTGCGTAGGACCTCGTCATTTGGCACGTGAGCTATCCATGGGATTTTAAGAATTCTCCGATATATCCACATTTCGAATGCTTCTAATCGCTTGACGTCTACTGCTTTTATAGTCCATACTTCCGTTGCGTATAACAGTACTGGCCATATGTAGGCTTTTATGAACCTTGTCTTTGTTGTGATGTTAATATCATGACTTGTCAAAACTTTTCTATATTTGTGAAAGGCGTCTCTTGCCATTTCTATCCGGCATTTAATTTCTTTGGAGTTATCCCACTGATCATTTATTGAGAACCCGAGATATTTGAAGCTCGACACTCTCTCGAGTGGAGTGTTGTGAATTATTATATTCATGTTTTCGTAATTGTTTTTTCTGCTTATTATCATATATTTAGTTTTCTTGATGTTTAATTTTAATCCATATCTTTCACTACACGCAGTTAGTCTGTTGACAAGATTTTGTAAACCTGATAGGCTGTCTGCTATTAGTGTAGTATCGTCAGCGTATCTAATATTGTTTATATAAGCATTATTTATGAGGATTCCTTCTTTAGTGTTATTTATTGCTTCTTTGAATATTTTTTCCGAGTATATATTAAACAGTAGTGGGGACAGAGTACAACCCTGTCTTACTCCTTTGGATATAGATATTTCTTCCGTCATTTCTCCGTTGATATTAACATGTGCGGTTTGGTGCCAATACAGACTTTTAATGCATCTAATTTCTTTTCCCCCTATTCCAATTGACGCCAAAATATCAATGAGCTTGTCATGTTGTACGGTGTCAAATGCCTTCTCGTAGTCGATGAAGCACATAAAAACGTCTTTATGGACACTTCTACATTTTTGGACCAGCACTTGTACGCAGAATAGTGCTTCTCTGGTTCCTTTTGCTTCTTTAAAACCAAATTGTGTTTCGCCCATTTCTTGTTCGCATTTTTCGTATATCCGTCTATGTATAATTTTCAGAAAAATTTTTAAGGCGTGACTCATCAAGCTAATAAGTCGGTACTCGTTGCATCTTTTGGGGTGAGATTTCTTTGGAATGGTTATAAATGTGGACTTCAGCCAATCCTCTGGGTATTTTCCGGTGTCATAAATATAGTTAAATAGTTTCGTTAACAGATCAATATTGTTATCATTTATCATTTTTAGTATCTCGGCAGGTATTTCATCAGGACCCGTGGCTTTTCGTTCTCGGAGGGATTTTATTGCATCTTCAACTTCGTTGTTTGTTATTGCCTCGCCTGTCATTTGCTGTGATATCCGGTAGTCATAATCAGATCTAGTAGGATCATTGAATAAGTTTTGAATATATTCTTTCCAGATGTTTTTCTTCTCAGCGGTTTCAAAAACGGGTTCATTATTGTTATTGTAAAGGACTGATGAATTATTATTTCTGTATATGCCGGCTGCTTCTTTCATTTTCTTGTGTAACTGAAAGTCGTCGTGCAGTGTCATCAGTCGTTCAATTTCTTGGCATTGACTGTTAAGATGGTTGTTTTTGGCTATACGCACTTCCCTTTGAATTTCCCTGTTGATTTCCCAATACATCTCGTAGTTACTATTTTTGTATTTTCTACGCTCATCCATCAGTTGAAGTATCTCTTCAGTCATCCAGCTTTTACTTTTTGGTTTTGTGTAGTTTCCAAGCGTGTTACGTGCAATTGAATTGATTGTGGTCTTCACACTGTTCCATATATTTTCCACGTCATTCCTGTTGATATTGATTAGCTCTGTGTTGACTTGAGAAGAAACGCCAGACCTTATTGTAGGATTTCCGAGTTTTCCGATGTCAATTTTTCGATTTCGTGTTTTCTTTGATTGACGTGCTAGTTTTATGTGGATTTTTGCCATCAGAAGATTGTGATCAGATGGTACATCTGCGCTAGGGTATGTTGTGACCTTTCTTACAGATGAGCAATGTCGCCTGTTTATAAGTATGAAATCTATTTGATTTCTTATTACATTGCCGACTCTATCTTGGGGGGATTTCCAAGTATATAACCTTCTTGGCGGTAGGGTGAACAGAGTATTGGTAATTTTCATTTTAAATTCCTGACAAAATTCGATGAGTCTGTCACCTCTTTCATTTCTGTCTCCTAGACCATATCTTCCTTTTACTCCTGCAACTATATCGCTTCCTACCTTTGCATTGAAATCGCCTTGGATTATGGTTATTTCATGCGGTTTTGTTATTTTAATTAGTTCTTCGACTTCAGTGTAGAAGGTTTCAATCTCGTCATTACTTTTGTCTGCTGTAGGTGCATAGACTTGAATTATATTAACGTTGACTGGATTTGCTGATATTTTTATTATCATAGTTCTGTCAGATTTTGGAATGAATCCGATGACACTTTTGGCTATATGTTCTTTCACTAAAATGCCAACTCCATTCCGATGATTTCTATTCGAGTTACCTGAAGAGTATATTTTGGCATTTTGAGATATAAAATCTTCAGAGTTTGGCCACCAAGTTTCACACACTCCTAGTATGTCCACATTGAGTCTGTCCATTTCAGCTATTGTATTGTTTAGTTTACCTGCTTCATATAAACTTCGGATATTCCATGTACCAATATTAAGTGTCTTTTTGGTTTTACCTCCGGGGATTCTTAGCACCCTCGAGTTACCGGAGATTGAGGGCCGTGTATTTTGTTCTGCATTCATTGTTATATGGTTTTCAAGGGATAAATACATCAGTGATTTCCCCTTATCTTCTGATGGGTTTAAAGTTTACCGTCTTCGTTTCAGCCGCTCTTCTTAGAGTACAGACGCTGTTTGCAGCCGCCCACTGTGGAAACAGACACCGCTACCTGTTGGTCCGCGAGAGGTATTTGATTTCCCCCTTACCACCCATATCTGGGAAGCATTCCCCTATCCGCCACCTGGGGACGCGTCCTCTAGGGGTTACAGGCTCCCCCGAGGGGTTACAGGCTCCCCCCATGATCTACTTTGGAAAATTATTCCCGAGGTGCGCACTGGTGGGCATCATTACTAAAACCTTAGATCAAATTTAAGTATATGATCGAATTGGCATTACAAAAAACACTAAGAAAATATGCAGCTAACTAGAATTCCACAACACGCTAAAACACTATCTTTTAATGAAAATTAAGCTATTACCTCCTCCTTCAAAATCCACTATAATATTTTGCTATATGTATTAGTTTCGCGATATTTGAATATATTTACTTGCACTTAAGAATAGGTTGTACTCACAACAAAAAAATATTAGTCAAATGTTCCGACTTTTGAAGCTATTCTTAAGAAGATCGCGTTCGAATGAAACAAAAATTAATATATTTTTAAAAAGGTCCATGTCATAGCTATCAGAGTTGCCGGATGTTGTACCAAAATGTTGACATTCATATTTTTATTTTTGGCCAATGGGTGGATCCCCTGTGCATTGTGGTGTTGGGTATAACTACGTATAAATGATTTACTGATATAAAGGGTGATCCATTTAGAGGTTCCAAACTTTTTTAAAGAAAAAATAAAAAATAATTAAAAAAAATTAAGTTTCAGTGTTTTATTTAGAAATGCACTTAAGAGTAGAAAAAATTGTCGTTGAAATGTCTCAAATAAAACGCTTGCCGTTTAATTTTGCCACCATTTATAATTTAAATGCAAGCGTTTTATTTGAGAGATTCAATCATGAGAAAGAATATATTTATTGAGGCTAAGTGACAAATTATTTTCTTGTTTTAAGTGCATTCCTAAATAAAACACTGAAACTTAATTTTTTTATTTTTTTGTTTTGCTTTATTAAGGCGAAGGTCATTTTTAGAGTGATATTTGAATTAATTCTCTTTCGAGTTGAGCTATTTAGACCTAATAGGTACATTGAAAAATTAGGAATCCACCGAAGTCCCACACATTCAACCACTATGCTACGTTTCACGGGTGGTTAGACCGATCATCAGGCATATTGAATGGTGTTTTTTAGTGGGTGGACGTATTGTCATCTAAATCTGAAAAGTGTGCAAAGTTGCAGTTCGGTTGGTCAACTGCAACTGTGTTAAAAATGATTTACTAGATTTGAACTAAACGGACACCAAAGCAAGTTAAATAAAACACTGTAAAAACATAGACAATTTCAATTGAATGGGAAATGTTTATTAACATTTGAAAGAACATTCTTTGGCATTTCCTTTTTTAATTTAATGACTATCAAATGTTGACGCGTCTACGTCTTAGACGGTATGTCCGTAGGGTCCAAATTCCGATAATTCGTTCAAACATTTTTAACTTGTAACTGACGATTGACACGCGTGATGTTTTGCTCCAAGGTCTGAATCGAAGAGGGGTTGTCCACAAACACATTAGACTTTATATATCCCCACAGAAAAAGTCAAACGGTGTGATATCATACGACCTTGGTGGCCAATCGAACGTCCCAAAACGTAAAATTGTCTGCTCATCGAAGCGTTCTCTCAATAAATAAATTGATTGATGCCATGTGGGGGAAGATGGACCGTCTTCTTAAAACCAAAATGTCGCCGAGATCACGAGCTTTATTTTCAGACATCAAATAATCGGCTATCCCATGGTCGCAATTGAAGGTTATGTTCTCACCGACATCATTTTTGAAGAAATATGGACCGATGATTCCACCAGCGGACAAACTACATGAAACAGTTGTTTTTTTTTTCTGGATGAAGTGACAGCTCTTGAACCTCTTTAGGTTTCTCTTAAGCCAAATGCGGCTACTTTACTTGTTTACATACCCATTCAGCCAGAAATGGGCCTCCGCACTAAACAAAATTGACTTGAAACACATCCCCCAATAAACGCGAATTTTCGTAATAAAGTTGAACGATTTTTAAACGTTGTAGAAATCACTCATAGTTATTGGAACTAGGGCAGTGACCCTATCTCCAATTTAAACCCATCTCAAATTTTTAATATCAAAAGCAGTATTTTAATCAGTTTAGATGGTAAAAACTTTTTTAGGTATATACCTAGGTTTTGACTTATATAAGGTTTTAACTTAAGTATTTACCATATATATTTATCAATATAATTTTGTTGTTTTTTTTTTTCTTTTTTGGTAAAGCTTTAAGTACATTTGTTTAATGCTACCTGTCCGTGTCGCAGTACACTCAAGCAAGTCCTGACTAAACCAACCCCATTATTTGTGCAATCAAGCATAGAAATCCTTCTTTTTTATACTGTTTCCATTAACTCTTTTTATGCTCCCTTTATTGCAGCTGTAAATCGTGTTACGATTTACGTACAAATGCATTCAGTACGTGTTGTGAATATTCAAACTATTGTCTGACAAAATGCTTAATTCCTGTTGTTTTGTTCTACTGAACTATATCGTCTGATGATTGTCCTAATCACTGCAGCAACACGATTTGTGGTATAAGAAACAGGCTATTTTATGGTCAACTACCAATAGCACTGTAGTGACCTGCCGGCACTATATTGAAACAATTGCTGTCGTAAAAATCATCTATAAAAACCTTGTTGTTCAATCTCGTTGCTTTATCATGGTATAGATTCTATACTATAGAATAACGTTACTAGTCTATCAATATTAGTAAACAAATGTTCTTCAGTTTATAGCAAATCTGGTTAGTGTAATCATCATGTTGGGGAAAGAAAACGTGTTTGTCATACCAAAATAGATTTTCCTCAAGCGGAAGAATTGAATTAATTTCGGAAATGAAACGTGTGGAAAATTACACAGACAGTAAATGTAAGTATATGCGGAAGGAGTGGAGGAAAAAAAACTAAAGTTTTGTTTAGCTGACATACGAGATGGTTTGAGATTTTGAATATCAAAATGTGATTTGTTTAACAAGAATGACTCTAATTTAAGATACAATTAAATACATTATTTGCAAGAGGGGTGAGATTGCAATGTAGTATATATACAAATATTGCTAGATGGAAGATATCGGCATCTCATGAATAACGAGCAGGATGTATGAAAAATCAAAAACATGGCTAGGTCATGTTTTGATATTGATGGTAAGGGTACTTCTGCTTACAAATGACTTGAGTTCTAACCTACAGACGACACAGTCGGAAGGGGTTGATCTTCCAACTAACCAATCAATCATATTTAAATATTGAATTATAAAACCCAATACAACACAAGTGTTAACAACACAGATATGCATTGTTGTAAGTACTAACATAGAAAATATGTAATTAAATGTAATTGCTGTCAGCGTGAAATGGAAAATGCTATTATTGTATAATCATTTCTAGTTACATGCGGATTATGGCATCAATTTTAATAGCAAAGCATTGATAAAGTTATATTAAACATGTAAGATGGATTATAGTAATAAACATATAATAATAAACATATACATGCATACATTTAATAATTAACCGTTAATCCCGTTGCAATTATTTCACACTCTTCTTCTAAGAATTAATATCATAAACAATTAATAAAATATTACAAAAGTCAATAGAAAACTCATAATCAATTACACCGCAAAAAGTACAAAATAAATAAAAAGACTTACATTGCTGTCAATTATTTTCCACTTAAATGCTTTAATTGAATGCCTCTTAATTTTAAGCCTCATTAAAATTAATTTAGTTTTATAAAAACAATTAAACAATTAAATTAATTAAAATGGTCCCACAACAAATTGTCTATACTCAAAAGTTGTTGTTGCAAAGTTCAAAGTTCAATTGTTTTAATTGAGATAATTTTTATTATTTTTAAACCAGAAAAAATATATTAATACAAGCAAAAAAACAGTCGGCTCCGTCGACAGATAGGTACGTGGATGGTTGTTACCCACTGAGATTTCAAAATACAATGTAACACCCACTTCAGAAGGAAAATTTAGCAAATCCCTTTAATGAGCTCAAAAGGGGCGACGCACAGTTGCACAGTGGATCCACTTGTAGGGAGAAAGTGGCCAAAAATATTTAGAACTAGCTGAACCCGGTGCGCTTTGCTGCCCGACTACGATAAAATATAATGGAATGCCATAATTACATTAACGTTTTTAATATTTTAACGAATAAATATAGGAGATATGAAGGCGTTATATACCTATTCAGGGTTGTTATGGAGCAACTATGGTATTTTTGTATGTTTCAAGAGGTAACACTCCTCCGAAAGCATTTCTGCCTATAAGTATTACAAATGATTTAGATATATCATCATAAAACATATATCTTAAGGAGTCTCTCGAAGATATGATACTTAATACCTGTAGCCTTGGTCAATTCCATCCAAACTATAAGTACTGCTGTAAATAATGATGACTTCTACTGACCGCTAAGTCTTCAAATTTTCATTGAAATTGAACATACGTAACAAAAACATGAAATCGACCGAAAATATATATGGGAGCTATATTCCTATATGAACCGATCTCGATATAATTTGTCAAATTTATTTTTAGACCAAATCCCGTCTCACATTCCAAATTTCATTGAATTTGAATATACATAGCGTGTTTTGTGCATAAAATACAGGAAATCGTCCGAAAATATATATGAGAGCTATATGCAAATCTTTACCGATTTGGATATAATTTCGCACATTTATGTCTAGACCAAATTCCGTTACACGTTCCAAATTTCATCGAATTTGGACATATATTGCGCGTTTGGTTCATCAAATACGGGAAATCGTCCGAAAATATATGTATACAGAAAATCAGCCGAAAATATATATGGGAGCTATATTCAAATCTGAACCGATTCCGATATAATTTGTCCCATTTATTTCTAGAACGAATTCCGTCACGCTTTCCAAATTTCAGTGAAATTGGACATATGTAGAGTGTCCAAATCTGAACCGGCCTCGATATAATTTATTTTTGGAACAAATTCCGTCAGACATCTCAAATTTCAGCGACATTGGACACATATGGCGTGTTTGAAGCATCAGATATAGAAAATCGGCCGAAAATACATGTAGGAGCAATATCCAAATCTGAACCGATTTCGATGTGATTTGGCACATTTATGTCTAGACCAAATTCCGTTACGCATTCCAAATTTCACCAAAATTGGACATATATAGCGACTTTGGTGCATAAAATACAGGAAATCGGCCTAAAATATATAAGAAGCTGTATGCAAATCTGAACCGATTTCGATATAATGTGGCACATTTATTTCTAGAATAAATACCGTCAGAATTTCAAAATTTCAGCGATATTGGACTTATATAGCGTTTTTGGTACATAAATAAGGAAATCGGCCGAAAATATATGTATGTGGGACCTATATCCAAATCTGAACCGATTTGGTAAATTTGGTAAATTTATTTCTGGATCAAATTCCGTCACACAAACAAAATTTGGAGATTGTATCTGTAACAGTTCTAAAGATATTTGCATACAAAATCTAAATTTTTTGGAGGTACCTCCGGTTTTGATGCTATATCTCCAGATCAATGCGAAATTTCAAAAAATGATGTAGCCTATTTTCATTCCATGCCATGTAGCAATGTACCCTAAAAATTTCAGTAAGATCGGTTCAGCGGCACAAACAAACCAACAAACGTACAAACAAATTTAAATTTTATATATATAGATTCCGTCACACATTCCAAATTTCCCTGAAATCGGGCTCATATAGCGTGTTTGTGCATCAAATACCTCAAATCGGTCAAAAATATATATCGAAGCTATATTCAAATCTTAACCGATTTCGATATATTTTGGAACATTGATTTATAGGCCAAATTCCGTCACACATTCCAAATTTTATTGAAATCGGGCACATATAACATGTTTGGTGCATCAAATACCTCAAATCGGTCAAAACTATATATGGGAGCTATATCCAAATATGAACCGATATCAATATATTTTGGCACATATAGTGATAGGCCGAATTCCGTAACACATTCCAAATTTCATTGGAATCGGGCATATATAGCGTGTTTAGTACATCAAATACTTAAAATCGTACGAAAATCCATATGGGAGTTATATCGAAAACTGAACCGATTTCGATATATTTTGGCGCATTTAGTTATAGGCCAATTCTATCACACATTCCAAATGTCGTTGAAATCGGACATATATAGCGTGTTTGGTACATCAAATACTTGAAATCGGACGAAAATATATATGGGAGCTATATCCAAATCGGAACCGATTTCGATATAGTTTGGTACATTTACTTATAGGCCAAATTCCATCACACATTCCAAATTTCATTAGAATCGGACATATGTAGCGTGTTTGGTACATCAAATACTTGAAATCGGACGAAAATATATATGGGAGCTATATCCAAATCTGAACCGATTTCGATATAGTTTGGTACATTTACATATAGGCCAAATTCCGTCACACATTCCAAATTTCATTAGAATCGGACATATGTAGCGTGTTTGGTACATCAAATACTTGAAATCGGACGAAAATATATATGGGAGCTATATCCAAATCTGGACCGATTTCGATATATTTTGGCACATTTATTTTTAGGATAAAATCCATCACACATTATAAATTTGGAGCCTGTATCTGTAACCGTTCTATAGATATTTGCATACAAAGTTTAATTTTTTTGGAGATACCTCCGATTCTGATGCTATATCTCCGGATCAGAGCGGAATTTCGAAACTTTTTATGGCCTATGTTACTTTCAGGCGATGTAGTAATATACCCTGAAAATTTCAGGAAGATCGGTTCAGCGGTTTTTGAGTCTATAAATTTCAAACAAACAAACATACAAACATTTTTCTATTTTATATACATATATAGATGTAAAAACCAAGCCAATGCGCCGGTTACAGCTTTGTGCTGCTGCGAAGAATGTTTTAAGAAACCACGAGCATAACATTCTCCCCCATTTCCCCTCTGGAGGGGGTATACGGTAAGAATTGTTTTATGCTGTTAATACAAAATGGGTCCCGATTATCTTATAATGCAAAAAATAGGCTTGGGGAAACAAAACAATCTCCAAAACAACATAAAATCCTACCAATTTAGCGGATTAAAAAAGTCAACATTTTTGTCTGAAAATTGGTAAAATTTTTAATATAGATCTTATAGCGTTCTTGCTGGAAGGCACGTACCGCCAACGTAAGACAAATATGGAAGAAGATTTTTTCATCTTGTCACTGATACGAATTATGTTAATGTACGTGGTCAGATAACAGAGTTATACGCTAATATATCCATAGAAACCCTATTCTAGGGCAGCTTTAGTCAGCGGCTCACCATTTATAGTCTGGCACTAGATGGCAGCTGATTTTAATACTGAATAATCTTAAACCCATGAGCTACATTGGAAAATTATTCCCGAGGTGGGCACTGGTGGGCATCATGACTAAAACCTTAGGTCAAATTTAAGTATATGATCGAATTGGCATTACAGAATATACTAAGAAAATATACAGCTAACTAGAATTCCACAACACGCCAAAACACAAATTTTTAATGAAAATTAAGCTATTACCTCCTCTTTCAAAATCCACTATAATATTTTGCTATACGTATTAGTTTCGCGATATTTTGAATATATTTACTTGCACATAAAATATAGGTTGTACTCACAACAAAAAATATTAGTCAAATGTTCCGACTTTTGAAGCTATTCTTAAGAAGATCGCTTTCGAATGAAACAAAAATTAATATATTTTTAAAAAGGCCCATGTCATAGCTGTCAGAGTTGCCAGATGTCGTACCAAAATCTTGACATTCATTTTTTTATTTTTGGCCAATGGGTGGATCCACTGTGAGTTGTGCCGCTTCGTTGTAAACGTGGCCAAAAAGAAGGAGTTGAACTAGGATGATGAATTTTTGTACATGTACTTATGAGGGCATAGTAATGAAAAATACCAAATTTGGTCAATATCGGTTCAGATTTGCATATAGCCCCCATATATACCTTTCCCCGATTTTGCTATTACTCGGTCAATTTTAAGAGAATAACCTTCAATTTATATATTTTTTCAAGCTTTTTAAGTGTTTTAAATAAAGAGAATTGGTAAACTGAGGCAAAATCAGGAAACTTGCATTTTTTTTTTGTACACGCTGTTTATGAAGATGTAGTTGTGTCTCAAAGAATTGGATTTCGTCGGATGCAATTTTTGCATAATTTTATTCGAAAGGGAAGTCTGTTTCATGTACCAAATGGCCGAAGCTGCAATTTTTAGATACACTCCATGAAAAAAGCGAAATTCGTGAGTAATGTATAGCACGCTATTGCTTCAATCAACATAACGGTACTTTATGTATAAACATTTTATGTAATTTTGTTGTACACAAAAAGGAAGTCTATTGGTCACTCTTTAATTCCCAATTTAAAAATTTTAATATTTTTAATAAATTGTTCAAATACAGTTCCTCCTTTTTATACCCTCAGCATTTATGCTAACAAGGGTTTATACACTTTTATACGGGCAAAATGTGCCTCATCGAAATAATGGTTTTAGACCCCAAGTATGTTTGGACGAAATCCGTTTCAGACAATTTGGAGTCGATTTAGCAATGTCTAAACTTAGTTTAAGTTCGAAGATAGGCCATATCGGTTAACTCCTTCGGGTACGTCCCCCACAATAGTTCGAAAATGTTCGGAAAATTTGTGCGCACGATAACTCTTGAAGGGTGTAAACGATTTAGTCCATACTTTGCACATCGTGAAATTTCTACCAGACTTAGATAAGGTTCTAATATGGACTAAATCGGTTCACTCCTTCGTGTACCTCCCACACAAAATTTGGAAAAAGTTCAGTTTAGGACCAGGTCTCGAATCACTTTGAATTTCTTTGTAACAACTTGTATTCACTGCCCGCCATACGACGGTACAAGTTTCATCAGGGGCAAGTCCACACTTCCTGAGAAACTAGCATTAAAGGTGCAAAAAAAAAACCCTATGACACCGTGTGTAGTGGTTGGAGCGCAAGATAACTCTCGAACGGATCTACTGAGTCGGTCAAAAATGTTGCCTTCGTAATATTTTGTGCAAACTTAGTTTAAGTTCGATGATAAGCCATATTGGTCCACACCTTCAGGCACCTCCCCCAAAAAAGTTCAAAAATGTTCGAAAAATTGTGCGCACGATAACTCTGGATGGAAGTGAGCGATTTGGTCCCTACTTTACACATCCTAATATATTTACCAGATATACATCAAGTTCGAATATGGACTATATTTGTTTTGTTCAGTCCCGCACAAAATTTTGGATAAATTCACTTAAAGACCTGTTCTCGAATCACTTTGATTTTTGTTGACGCATCTTGCATTCTCTGTCTCAATTACGACAGTAAACGTTTTTTTCAGGTACAAGTCCATACTTCTTGAGAAAACAGCCCGAAAGTTGTAAAAACACCCCTATGGCACCATATGTAGTGTCTGTAGAGCTCGAACCGAATACTGCCTTCGTCCACACTTTTCTTAATTTTATACCCTCAGCATTCATGCTAACGAGGGTATATACACTTTCATACGGACAAAATGTGCCTCATCGAAATAATGGTTTTAGAACCCAAGTTTGTTTGGACGAAATGTGTTTCAGACAATTTGGAGTCGAATGAGCAATGTCCGTCCGTCTGTCTGTCTGTCTGGCTGGCTGGAGCGCACGATAACTCTCGAACGGATCAACCGATTCGATCCAAAATTTGGCTTTCATAATATTTTGTCCAAACTAAGTTATATCGGTCCACTAATTCCGGTACCTCCCCCACAAAAGTTCGAAAATGTTCGGAAATTTTGTGTGCACGATAACTCTTGAAGGGCATAACCGACATGGTTCATACTTTGCACATCGTGATATTTCTACCAAACTTAGGTGATGTTCCAATATGGACTCAATCGGTCCACGTCTTCGGGTACCTCCCACACAAAATTTCGGAAAAGTTCAGTTTAGGATCTGCGCTCGAATCGCTTTGATTTTTGTTGCAACAACTTATATTCACTGCCCCCATACGACGGTACAAGTTTCATCAGGGGCAAGTCCATACTTCCGGAGAAAATAGCATAAAAGTTGCAAAGAGCCCCTATGACACCGTGTGTAGTGCTTGGAGCGCAAGATAACTTTCGAACGGATCTGCAGATTCTGTCCAAAATTTGGCCTTCGTAATATTTTGTCCAAACAAAGTTTAAATTCGAAGATAAGCCATATCGGTCCACTCCTTCAGGTACCTCCCTCACAAAACTTGAAAAATGTTCGGAAAAATTGTGCGCACGATAACTTTTGAAGAGAGTGACCGATGTAATCCATACTTTGCACATCCTAATATATCTTCCAGATATAGATCAGTTTCGAATATGGACTTTATTTGTCTCCTCCTTCTGGTACCTCGCACTCAAAATTTCGGATAAGTTCACTTTAAGACCTGCTCTCGATTTGTGTTGAAGCGATTTGCATTCGCTACATCCATTCGACGGTAAACGTTTTTTCAGGGGCGTGTCCATAATTCTTGTGAAAACTGCCCGAAAGGTGTAAAAAAATCCCTATGTCCCCATATGTGGCGGTCAGAGAGAACGATAACTCTCGAACTGTTCAACCGATTTGGTCCAACATTTGGTATTCGTCGTATTATATCCAAACTTAGTTTCATAGGGCAATACCGGTACACAACTACTTCTCCCCAATATTTAAAAATGTCACTAAAATGCTAGGACGATATTACTTGAATGGGGCAACCAATTGGGTCCAAACTTTGGATCTCCTAATATTTTGTCAAAATTTAGTTTAACTTCTAAAATGGCCCATATCGGTCTTCCCTAAGGGTACCTCCCCCACAAAGGTTCAACATTTGTGTCTTAGTGCAGTTAATTCCTACCACGTTTTTGTCGACAAGTTCAAATGTCCAAAAAGGGACACAACATTCTGAAGAGACCTTAAATACATTCGATCTGTCCGTAGGTGAAAGTTTCACTTCACATTGGCTGAGGGTATATATCTGTCGGCAAAGCCGACTGACACTTTTTTACATGTTCTTATTATTTCTTCGAATATTAGATGAAATTCAATGGTAGTGCTTATAGGTCCACTGCTTCCGGTACCTCTCCCACAAATGTTTGAAAATATTTGCTAAAATGATAAGCGCAATATCTCACAAACGCGGCAACCGATTTGGTCCAAATTTTCGATCTCGAAAATTTTTGTCCAAGCTTAGTTTATGTTCAAAATTGGGCCCTATCGGTCCAATACTTGGAGTACCACTCATACAAATGTTCAACACATTTTTGTAGTTGAGGGTCTGTTCGAGGATCCTTTGGACATTTTTACTGAAGGTTTCCCTAGTGGCCCGATATTATGCTTTTCATAGGCTAGTATGGTACAAAAGCCCTATCTATCGATATCCCCCGCAAATTTTTGAGCTTTAATCCAATCCATATTTCTGTCGGTTCATACGCCCATACATTTCTTTTTTTTGGAAAAAAAAGTATTTCAATCCACACAGGCTGAGGGTATATCTCTGTGGGCAAAGCCGACACATACTTTTTTATTTGTCATAATGGTTATCAATGTTGCAGCTTTTTTTATTGGAAAGATTTCGACACGGATGACAAAATTTTCGTTCAATTTATATGATATTCGAAGGTATCGCAATATCGGTATAAATCTACAGATCCACGACTCCCTGTGAGGTATTAGTACACGAAGTTAATCACTATAAAATCACTAGCTCAGTGGTAGTTCTGATTGCCGTATTACGGCTTTTATTATCACAGAACTTTATCACATTCAATACTCCTAGTCCATTATTAGGCAAAAAACGCATGGAACCATATTAACAATAAACAGTCCGATTTTGGCTTTGAGAACATCGAAATACCTCTGGAAAGTATATGGAAAAAATTGACACCAGTGTAGTATTTTGAAACGACCTACGACAGAGCACTATTTCGTCTCTCAATGGTATTAATATGATTTAATTTTTACTAAGTGGATAGATATTATCCTCTGCTATCATAATAAATCCAAAAAACCCATCAAATATGAAAATTAAACCGCTACTGGAGAAGCTGGAATACCGAATATTTGGGTACTATATTCTTTACCATGGAAAATAGTATTCGAAATTGGGTTCACGGATATAATAATGATTGGGAAGACATCCCCACTGACATCATTAAGAAATATTTAATAGTCATTACTCTGAAATTCAGAAAAATCGATCCCGAAAGGTCAAACAAAGCCAACTACCATCATTCCAAAGACCAGATAATGACATGTTAATCTTATTTGTGTAAATTGCCGATGTAATGTAACAACACAAAACTCTTAAATACATCGGGCCAACATCCTGATATGAACCCTCATAAAATGTTTGGGTCCAAGTTAACAAAAAACTCCAAAAAACATCCTCCAACGAAGGATCAAGATTTACTAAACATTGGGGAACCAGTATCCTTAGAGTGGAATATACCGAGCCTTAATTTTTGGTTTAATTAAGCTCATTTATGTTCCAATGAATGTCCAAAGTGGATACACAACTCATTAAGGAACACACCTTTGGTAATTCTCGAAGAAACCATCGGTTTGGTAATTTTTGCAATACTTTTATTGTCAACCCCAAATAGTAGTTAATTCTTATTTTTGACCGTATTTGTTATAAATCGCAAATAACCTTTGCATATTTTGACGGAATATTGTTGTAAGGACCTATAGCAAGAGATTTGCACAAAAACCGTATAGTTTTTACATAATTTGTTGCCATAAACGAACAATAAATATGAAATTTTCTACAATTTTGGTTTTTGCAATACATTTCTTGCCTAACTGAATCTACTTTATAGGGTCGCAAATGATTAGTTCGATGTGTTATAAACAGAAAAACAAACTAAATATACCCTCCATACTATTGTGAAGGGTATAAAAAAGGAGTGATCAACGATTTTCGTGGCCAGAAGATGCTGTTGGAGCGGAGGTGTCTCAATCGGAGCGGGAAAAGTGCTTCAACAATTGGTTTGATCGCATGAAAAAGTGTATAAATCATGCTAGAGAATACTTTGAAAGATAATAAAACCATTTTTGATGATTAATATTCGCGTTTTCATTATTAGGCCAGAAACTTTTCTTGTTCCACTAGTATTAGACCCCTTTTGGCAAGTTCCTGGACATTCTTTTCCATCCAAGACCACTCTTGTAAGCCCATCGCGATAGTTTCACTAGAGTTCCTTGTATAAGATCCGTTTGTTTGTGGGAACTTTATTTCTGCTAATCATTATGACCACATCATCAGCATTTTCATTGATTTGACTCGTTCTCTTTCAGCTACCATTTCGTTTATCACTGGATTACACAGTAGTAATAATAGATGAGCTTCAATCCAGTTGATCAGTGTAAAGGAAACACCTACGTTGATGAGTTAATTATATAAGTATGGATTAAAACCTAACGTTACTGAGGGCACCTTTTATGTAAGCAAACGCTCCTACCGTGTAATTAGGACCTTTCATAGATAAACTCTACGGCTCATTCTCATAATTTTTCTACCGATTTACCTTTGATTTAGGCATATTGGGAAGGACAGAATTTGAAAGCTTGGCCCTGATTCCAAGGTCAGGTAACCTTTTAAAGCGCCTCATACACTATCAAATTTTGATGTCAACATTTGAAGTAGTATGTGTACATTTTTCAAAATATGAGAATGGAAGGTTTTATGGATTGAGGAAAATCAAAATAGTTTTGATTTTCAAAAGAAACCCAATCAATCCGATGAATATGGTTTATTTTCAAAATTGTCAAAAAGAAATTTTTAAAAAAGAAAACATTGTCTTTGGAAAGAAATAAAAAAAAAAATTAAGTTCATTCGTTTTTTACAGGAAAATTTGAAGATTTCGGTTGCAGATTGAAGGCTAATTGAATGCTTTGCTACACACTTATCAAGCACACACGTACATAAGGGGTTCATCGGATGGACAAGCCCATTTGATAGTGTATGGCCCGCTTAAAGGTTTTTAATAGAAGTTATGAGCCGTAGTCAGAATAGGAGAAATTAGTAGACGTATTTTAAAGCGCAATATAAACAAATATAAATATACACATTTACATGTCATAATATGTAAAAATTATTATTAAATAAAAATAAAAAAGTTCATCAAGCAGACATTTTATTGTTTTTCATTCACTATACCCAGCTACAGCTTCCTCGATCATTTGGGGAGCGGCAAACCGAAGCAAATAGTAAGCAGAGCCATTTTTATCGTTTGTACCCGACAAACGATTACCAGACAAAGGTAAATGACTCATATCACCTCCGGTACATTGATTATTTACATACAGATTACCAGCTGACATTCGAAGTTTCAATAACAGGCTTGGTAGAATTTTCTCATCTCCAACAAACACAGAACCACAACCTCCAAATTTTTGAGTTTCTGCAATTATTTTTAAAACGTCATCCAATTGTTTACTCTCATAAATGTAAACACTTAAGACCGGCCCAAGTATATTATCCACCAGAAGACGATCATGCGGATCTTTACACACAACAACTGTTGGTTCTATAAAATAACCATGAGATTTATTGAAATTGCCGCCAACAATTATTTCATTATCCCTTGTGTTGTGGGCATAGTTGAGATATTCAACAACAATGTCGAATAATTCTGCACGTATAATAGCTGAAGAAAAACACTCATCATCTGTGGATCACCAATCTTTAAAGAACCAACACGATCTTCAAGCTGACATTTGATTTCAGGCCATTTCGAATCAGGAACATAAAGACGAGCACAACTATTCGGCCTTTGTCCGGAATAACTAAAGGCGGCTGTTATTGTAAGATCCACAACTTTTTCCAGGTCGGCTGATTCGTGTACAAAATGAAATCCCTTACTATCGCACTCACCCACAAGGCGCGGAAAACATTTGTAATGCACCAATTGTATGGCAATGTCATGCCACACCGTACGCAATGTGTTCAGACGTCCAGCATAGTTAACACCACCCAAATAGGGAGATCTTATAACGGTATCCAAAAATAAACGATAATTTGAAGGTAAAAATTGCAAGGCATACGGCAATATGCCGGCTTCTATTAGGGTTGTGTAGATAATATAGGCGGAGTGGACACAAGCTCTTGGCGGTCTCCACAAGACAGTATTTCCCATTATTAATGGACCCAGGGCTAAATATGCAGCACGCCATGTTGTATTTATAGGACCGGTACATGCCACAAAACCATCCAAAGGTCTCAGAACCAATGTTGGTATCAAGCATTCTGTAGTTGAGCTTAATTTTAGCTGCGACAGGCGTATCAAATAATCTGCTGTCGCATGAAGCATGCGAATTAAACGACCAAAATCTCGCTCAGTTTCGGCACGTGTTTTTGCTTGTCCCAGCATTATTGAAGCCATAAGTTCAGCACTTCTATCCGACTGACAGAGCATATTTGCAGTAGTTCGAAAACAATTTGCTCGATATTGAATATCGGTGTTGGACCATTCATTTTGCACCTGCATGGCCTTTTCAATGGCCATTTGAATGTGTTTTCTTGTGGCATAATAATATTTGGCAGCTAGCCGCCGATGATTATGAGGCATCTGTAGATTTTGTGCATCACCAGAATAGATGTTCTCCTCACCAATGGCTATGGGCACACTAACGTGTTGGCTATAAATTTTCTTGACTGCATTATTTAAATTGTCGTCGTTAACTTTGGGCAATTCTATTGTAGCTGATGAAAGCAATCGTTGCACGGAGCGTAGCGGAAAATGCGAATAAAATTTTAATAACATTGTTATGAAATATGAAAATGAAAGAAAATAAAAATAATAAGGAAAATAGAAAAGAGACATTTCGACATTCTGTAAACCAAATACAGTACACCTCAAATTATGTGTGCGGCAAATAAAAGGAAATGTGTCATAGAAAAGTTAAGGCCTCGTCACATAAGAGGATTTCTGCATCTCCACGCGGCTGAATTTGTGCTGAAATACGATTTTCGTATTCTTCGACTTAAAGCCGGAAGAACATGCAACTTGATGCATTAAGCCAGAAATCCTCTTATGTGATAAGGCCTTTAGTGCCAAGGCACATTTATATAAGGTAGATGCATGAATTACAACAACTAACAAATTTACAAAAACAACTTTGTTGTTATTGAAAATTTAATGTTAAAGAAAATATTTAATAATGGCGTCGTTCTAAACATTTTCTCAAGAAAAAAAATATATACATTTTGAAAATCCTCTAAAGTAGAACAAATTTGTAATATAAAGCAATGTAAGTAGGTAATTTTTATAACACGTTTACGAAAGAAGTATTTTATGGTAGCAAATTTCGATGTTCCAAATTTCATGAGTAGACCCTATTACATTTTGAAAACCAAATTTACAAAAAAAGTAAAAATACGCTTATTGTCACTTCTTCCTTCTATAAATGTGCCTTGGTTAGTGCAAAATAAAGTAGACATTTCGTATAGAAAATGATGACGACCCGCGGACCCCGTATGAATTCAAGCCTGTCTGTCAGGTTAGAGTACGCCTATATATCACATGAAAATAATCAATTTTCACGTTCACACATTAAATCGTTTATAGCCACCGGTTTAGGCGTTGCATGAGTGAGCTACCATAATGGGACTCCCAACAGAGATAAAGCAGTTCGTGACTGGCGAATGTACTTGGAAAGTATAACATTGAAGTTAGCGCCTTGCTGGAATTACAATGAAAATAAAAAACAACAAGAATTCAAACAGGCACGAGGATTAACTCACTGTATCATAGCTGCCATGGAATCAGATATAAGTTTGGTGTTGGATTTATATCTGTGCCTATAGTAATACCAGAAAATGGATCGTATTAAACTTGCAGAAAAAGCACGATCTAGTGTAGATTGTTGGAAAGTGTCACCCCTAGTCTCCAAGGAATAACCCACTCCCTCACTCTCTACTTTACCTCGAAACTATGCTCGGGTATCAAAAACGGCCACCAACAACCAATGGTACGAAATGAGTGTCGAACAGTTTCTGAAACAAGTAACAAAGTATCTGTCGGCTTTGCGGAACCTCAGCCTGTGTGGACTGACACTTGCATCTATGGACAATATAAAATTGAATGCCGGTTACGCAAACTAATTGCTTTTCCTCAATAATTACGCATTTAGGACGTTTTCGGATTGTGTGGCCCTCTTTGAAAGTATGAAATTGCCGACAAAAATATACAAATTTGGATTAAAATTTGAAATTGTTGAAATGCATCGGCCTAGTCAATTTTGGAAGTGGATCTTATTTTGGGAGTCATTTCTTTTCGATAGATAGCACTCAACGATGTCGGCAAGCATGGACTTTCTCACAAGGAGAAGCATGGGAATAATTTTCCAAAGGATCTGTATTTAAACAAAATGTTGAACTTTTGGGAAGGGTGGTACGCTGTAGCGCATACCATTTCAGTGAAATTTTTTTTATCATATGGGGGGAGGTCCCGGAAGCTGTGGAACGACACTGTCCATATGCGAACTTGAACTAACTTTGGACACAATATTACGAATTCCAAATTTTAGACCGAATCGGCTGATCTGTTCGAGAAGGACATTGCTAAATCGACTCCAAATTGTCTGAAACAGATTTCGTCCAAACATACTTGGGGTCTAATACAATTATTTCGGTGAGGAATTGTTATGAAATATTGCCAATTTTATACCCTACACCACTATGTGGAAAGGGTATTATAAGTTTGTTTTGGGAAAAATTCATGTAACACCGCGAAATATTCGTCGGAGACCCCCAATGTGGTATACCAATCTTCATATCTCGACGAGATAAAGCGATTTTGAGATGTGTGTCCGTCCGTCTGTCGTCTCGAAATTTTAAATAATGTAAGATTATATGACGAAGAAGAAGCTTCCAATTTCAGTTGGTGATCGGATGATGTTTAGATGGACCACAAATTTTTTGTGAAAATTGTGAAAATTTTTAATATAACGGTAATATCTTTGTTCCTGGACCACACATTTCGCCCACATAAATAATATTTGGAAGGACAACTCTTGCCCTTTCCATCGATGCCAATTATGTTGATTTATGTGGTCGGATAACAGAGTTACAGCCTAATATATGCACTTTTTTGCTTGTAGTGTAATAATAAGCACTCTAGATGTCGCAATTATAGCTCAATAGTCACTAAATTTTGCACGATGTAAGGGCTTAGGTCGAAGAAGATGCCTACAATTTTTGATGATGATCTGATATTTATTCAATTTCCAAAAAAATTATTTTTTTCTATTCGCTCTACATCAACCGTACATGTTTTCTTAACATCGGTTAAGAAAAAATTCCGCAGTACGAATCCCCTCGCGGGCCTATTTTTGGTTGTTGCGGAAAAAAGTTATCGCGTTTTTTTCAGATTTTAAGAAGAAATTATTATAAAAACGCTAACTATTTTAATGAGCACATTTGTCACTAAAAGGTTATTATGAATTGACCTCAGCCAGCATATTGTAAAATGTTACTCAGTATTGGAGGAATTCACAAAAAAATTAAAATTTTAGATGCACCCAACTTTTTTCAAAATATAGGTCCATTTACCATTCCG